>NW_027590230.1:0-300000 GCF_964213995.1 Mustelus asterias
AGAGTGCTTAAACTGAAGGGATATTTTTTCGAAGTGTTGCAGTGGCTGAAGCTGCAATTGTCATTGGCTGGACCCTCCGCTGATGGGTGCCAGGAGTCACTTGAATTAGTGGCAGGGGTGGCGGGGGGGCGGGGGTGTGTGGATTCAGTACTTTGTGGCCAGAGAACATTCAGGTAATAGAAGCTGAATTTGTGGATTCTGAGAGGGGTCAGATCATATTGCGAGGAATGAGAGTTGAGTGTAGCCCCATGTAAGAGGGGGACTATTTATTTATCTTACAGAAATTCTCCGTCTCACATTAAATGATAGATAATACCGGGTGTCAAATGTCACACATATATTGCCCAAACTTTAAATAACATAAATTAGATAACGCTCAGGTTAAACAAAAAAACTGCGCGCGCATTTTGTTGTTGAAAATAACAATAAAAATTTACAGTCACCATTTTAGAGAACAGATTGATCAGATTAGAAGATTGTAAGAACTAAGAAAAGGGGTAAACGTTTCGGCTCTTGGAGCCAGTTCCGCCATTTGCTAAGATAATGGAGGAACTGATTCTGCCCTTTCCTGCATTAACCGATTTAGCCTTTGTCTCGTTGCCAATCAACAAGCTATCTAACACAGCCTTTTTTCATTGATTCTGTGGCCATTTATCTCTGGGAAAGGTAAGCCAAAAGACCATGAATACTATGAGAGAGAAATAAAATCTACTAATCTCCGATCTTTTTTTCAAATGGTTCCCCTCATTTTAAACCGTGTTCAATCATCCTGTTTTCTTGCCGAATGGGAAACATGTTCGCAGCATTCATAGTGTCAATTCTTCTCAGTATCTTTACATTTTAGTGTGATGAACATTCTGTTTTATGAGTTGCTACACGTTAAGAGATACAATAAACTCAAATGGATACGGACCCCGTGCCAAGGAAATGACCAACCAAGTGCTAGTGAGATTATGACTTAGTCCTTGGTGATATAAATTCAGTCCTTGCTGCTTTTGATTGGTGATTTTCTCTCACTGTCTCATACAAATCATCTATCAAATCCCAGGTCCCATTCTTTGTCGGGCAATTGTTTAAGTTAACTTGTGTCTCTCTCCTCTAAAAAGCACCTAATTCCCACTGTCATGCCCCAGTTGTTTTCTGTTATCTCACTCCATGGCTCCGCCCCTTCCCTGCCTCAACGAACGCCTCCAAACCCCACCGTTTTGTGGAGAAAATCTGCTATCCTCAGTTTGCCTGGAGGACACGGCACGACAGACCTGTATCAATGAATATTTGCTCCCCTCAGAAAAAAACATTACAATTCAATTCGTGCATGAGAAACAAATATGTGCTTCATTTGCTACCCACCTCACATGACTGAATGAAAAACAAAACATTTAGAAGTCTCTGAGCCGCTGTCGTTCTTCTAATACATTTATAACAGGATTTAAGGACACATTTTTAGCACGCACTGGCAACGAGCTGTTTCAAAAATCATTTCCCAAGAACAAGCTAATCCCTTTTCGAAGGATTCCAAACCCACCGTTAAACTCTTTGCAAATAAATATTTTCAAACTGTTAACGTCCTTCCTTGAAAAAAGACAATATCGATCCATTGCCGGAATCAGTCCATTGCGGTCAATCACTTCACCCCATTTCAAAATGCAACAAAGTCCCATCGAACCATCCCCACCCACGAAAACCTTCCTCATCACACGCAAACACCACAAACCTCAGCTGAGCAGCCCAAACCTATAAAACACTTCGCAGCAACCAACATGTTAAACGTTTATTGATTCATGTCACAAGTAGGCTTACATCAACACTGCAATGAAGCTACTATGAAAACACGTGGTCGCCACAGACCCACGCCTTTTCGGGTACACTGAAGGAGAATTTAACGGGAATAATGCACCTAACCAGCAAGTCTTTCGAATTGTGGGAGGAATCTGGAGCACCATAGGAAACCCACGCAGACACGAGAAAATGTCCAGACTCTACACAGCCAGTGGCCCAAGCCAGGAATCGAACCTGCTGCACCCCACAGGAAAGCACACACACCAGCACTAATAACACCAAACCATACAGCTGCTGGACACTGTCCGTTGATCCAAGATCTGGGTGGGACGCTCGGATGGTCTGGCTTATTTCTTCTTCTGCTCTTCTGCATCACCTCTAATAGTTGGCAACAAAATATTGCAGGAAACATAATCTTTCAGCGGTTCTTCTTCCTGGAAATGGACAGTAATCATCGGAGACGTAGCAAGTATGATGGACAGGATATTCAGTTGTACAGCTACTTACAGGTGTCTCTCAAAAAATCAAACTGCCAGTAACATGAAGGATGTTCCTTAACACGGTGAAAAACCCTGTCCCCTTAACATGCAGAGCCGTTTAATCAATGCCACGAGAGATGGGCAATTAATACGACCTATGCATGGTTAAGAATGCTAAATATGCATGAACACCTAACCGCCGTTACATGTTTGGTTGTTCACTGATTGATATGCGCACTAGAAAAATCTCTGCAGAATATACTCTATGCCTGGCTTTCATTTCCTCCAGTGTGTCCACCTTACTCTTCTGCATTGAGCTCTGGACAGTCCATGCAGCTGACGTCCAGGATCCCTGCAACATGAAAAGGAGCAGGCTTCAGTGAATCCCAGCCATTTCACCTGGCCAGTGTTAGTGTTGGAAATCGGAATAGTTATTTTTTTCCTGTTGGGGGTAAGCAGAGAGGAGTGGCAGAGAACAAATGCAATGGAAATCGAGTTTGTTCTGCCATTGGAGCATGGCTGGTTGCATGGGACCACAAGGAACTCTTCTAGTTTCATCACGTCAACTTCACAATCACAATTTGATAATCCAACGTGTATCAAATAGTTCCCAATCAAAAGGAATTTTTCCCATCCTGACATGACTCTGTCACCGGAAGACGAGTTCGGAGAGCGCCACACCCCAAGGCGTGTCATCTACATTTCACTTATACAATTCGATTAACGGAAAATATTTTCCCGAGCATCGTTGTTTCTTTTGTTAAATAGTTGAATTTGTGCTCTTTTTCCTCACACGTCTGCCAAAGGGAGGAGCTTCTATGTTTCCACACCGCATTATTTTAAATATTTCTATCCAACCTCATCTCATTTTCACTTCTTCAATAAAATAGTCGACACTTCTCCAGTCCATCTAAAAAACTGAAGATTCGCATCATTCTAACCATTCTCCTGGATCATATCTGCGGTCCTCATGTTTTTGAATCCGTTCAAATATTTGATCCGGCCAACTCCACGCAATGATTCCGTTGAGTCTGAACCAGACTTCTAAATGTAACTGGTAGATATCATGGATAGCTGTATTTATTCAGATTAAGATAATCGGGCAGACACCTCGGATCGACTGCGTCTGCAGCACCGTTCGCATTATACCTTCACCAGATATTTTTATCTCCCCACATTATTCGCACCAATATATATCGCTCCACCGTTCACTGAATAAAATTGCATTTGGCGCTTGAACGCCCATTCGATCAGCTTGTCAAAGACATCTCGAATTCTAGCAATATTGTGGTTATATTTCACAACACTTGTCAAATTTTCAGCATGTTTTTGGCATGCATAATTGCACTTAATTCATGTTGAACAAAAAAACCCGTGATCCTTTTAGCGGCCGCTTGGGACTCCCAGAATGCACATTCCTCCATTCCAGCTGTTCAGCACTGCTCTCTGTTTCCGATCATGCAGCCAACTTTATATCCGCCTGGCCGGTATTCCTCTTTCAGCACTAAACACAAATACAATTGAAGTGCTTTTTATGTGATACTTTATTAAAACTCTATTGGCTCTCAGTGCAACCAAAAGCCACCATGATATCCACATTCCTCAGGAAGATATTTTTTGGCAAAGGAATCCGTGGATAAACCCTCCTATTTTCCTCTTTTGCACATTGCATCGCCAGAGAACAACCGGACACTTGAGTGAAATTCTACTTAAAGAACGGTACCTTTGACTCTGCAGTCTAACTCATACAGAACACAACCTTTTTTCAGTGCAATGGTCCCTCCATTGCAAATGTGCTCTCAGCTACAAGCTCTCTGCGCAATTCTCTGGAGAGTAAGTAAAGGTTGTAAAAGTTTGAGTCTGAAATGAGCATCCAAGGGAGTGTCGGATGACAAAGTTAATGAAGGGCAGGATGGTACTGTGCATGGAGGGATTCGAGGAAGACCAGGAAGGTTGGGGTATTTCTGTCTCTGCAAAGGGGTTTGATGATTAGGTAGAACAGATTTCTGTCGATCAATAGAAGATGGTCACTCATGCAAGAAATCTTACGTCGTCTCTTTATTGCAGTTAATTTACTGGCCATTCTGCTCCTGTCCCAGAAAAAATGTGACCTCTCCATCTGTATTACTCGTTACGTCCTCGCAATGGCAACAGCAGATCTACTGGTCATTATCATTGTGGTTTTACTTACCAACATCAATGAATATTATTTTCCTGTTAGTTTCCTGTACATAAGACATAAGACCATAAGACATAGGAGCGGAAGTAAGGCCATTCGGCCCATCGAGTCCACTCCACCATTCAATCATGGTTGATTTCAACTCCATTTACCCGCTCTCTCCCCATAGCCCTTAATTCCTCGAGAAATCAAGAATTTATCAATTTCTGTCTTGAAGACGCTCAACGTCTCGGCCTCCACAGCCCTCTGTGGCAATGAATTCCACAGACCCACCACTCTCTGGCTGAAGAAATTTCTCCTCATCTCTGTTCTAAAGTGACTCCCTTTTATTCTAAGGCTGTGCCCCCGCGTCCTAGTCTCCCCTGTTAATGGAAACAACTTCCCTACGTCCATCCTATCTAAGCCGTTCATTATCTTGTAAGTTTCTATCAGATCTCCCCTCAACCTCCTAAACTCCAATGAATATAATCCCACGATCCTCAGACGTTCATCGTATGTCAGGCCTACCATTCCTGGGATCATCCGTGTGAATCTCCGCTGGACCCGCTGGACCCGCTCCAGTGCCAGTATCACCCCTGTGTGTAGTGTTAAGACTGTTCTGATGGGTGCAGCCACGGAATGGTCTGTTTGGTTCACTGTAATGTTTTCTTTTGATCGATTTATGGCCATTTGTTGCCAGAAGCTGAAAACAAAGTATTGCACTGGGAAAACTGCGGATGGTTTTCTTGCAACAACTGGCGTTCTCTTCCTTCTAAAAAATATACAATTCTACTTTAAAAATGACAACTATATTCATGTACAAAAATGTACCGTGGGGCTGTCAAACAAAGTTAAGCTCTTACATTGATCCCATTTGGGTTGGATTTCAATGATTTGATAAGGTTGTGAATCCATTGCTCCCATTTGGTTTAATTCTATTGATCAATGCTCTGACAGTCAGACATATTTTAATAACAAGTAGAGTCCGTAAGGGACTGATGGCTCAGTGCATGGATGGAAATAACAGTGATCCAGAGATGGAGAGCAGAATTAAGCATGTGATTTTACTCTTCACTATATCTGGTCTTTTATTCTCCTTTGGTCAGTCAATGTTTTACAATTTGTATGTGTGAAGGTAAAATTTTATTTTCCATCAGCGATTCTGCATATATATTACAAGCTGTAGGAGGTACGATGCTCAATTTAAATTGCTGCACAAACACATTAATTTGTTTGATCACTTTGGCCAAGTTCAGAGAGCAAATCCATTTGCTGTTGACATATCCTCTCAAACTCAAAGCAATTCTACAGAGACTCATCCAATTGGGGGAATTCGCCCGATAACTGACAGTTGACTGAATAAATAAGCATCTTCATACGGTCATTATGATCCACTTTTGACAAGCAGTAAGCTTCTTCCGATTACTATGATAACCTTCAGGCAGTCAAATATGTTCATCCTGTGTGAACATGTCACCTCAGCAAACCATGGAACAAGACAATGTGATCTGCCCACTTATGAGTCAATCACACATTCTAAGCAAACCAGTGGCTACATTGAAGCCTATTGACCATGCAGTTATTTGACAGTCGACCGAATCAATGGAGAGTGTCCGACTTCTGAGAGGCATCTATGTGGAGGTAATGCAGCTTTAGGTCTTTAATTAAAGCTCACTAATACACTCATAGTTCCTGACTTACGGTCCTGTTAACCAATTAGTGAAATTCTTCATAATGTAGTTAATTGATAAGTCAAAAAGAGGCCATTTGGTTCATAGTTAGCCCAGGCGCTGACGATATGAAAAAAGAGCTAGGGTTGACTGACATTTGAAAGCAGTTGAGAACCATGGCATTAGCCTTTCAAGACTTTGTAGTAATCATTCATGACCTGGGCTCTGGCAATATGCGCCGGGTGATTCGACCATGTGGCCACAGTAATGAGATGACAGTGCATTCTGTCAACTTTGAAAGGGAGTAATGTAGGATATCGCCATGACAATGAAAAGGTTAATAACCACACAAGCTTAAAAATGACACAAGCTGCTGAGGGAAATACCGCAGGTCTAGACTGAAGCAGCCCCAGTCCTGTCATGGACCACTCACAATTGCAAGAGATGCTCTAGTTACACAGGTTCCACACAGAAAGTAATTTAATGATGTGCAGCTGCAGCTCATATATGACCCTCAGAGCATGGAACAATGGAATCAGAAGTGTTATTTACGTATATATCCAGTTAGGCAGACATGATGGGTGAGATTTTCCGGCATGTTTTCCGCATTTATTGTGGCAGCGAGTTTCTCTGGTCCCGCAACTGTCAATGAAGGCCCATTGAAATCACTCTCTGCCGGCTGGAAACCCGGGGCAGCGGATGAGCTGCCGGCTGCACTGGAGAATCTCGCTGGTGTGAACGGCCGGAGAATTCCGGCTACCATTATCATTGATTGATGATATTGTGTGCGATACTCCAGGCCCGCTGCGCTGCTCGTGTAGAACAGTGGGCTGGGAGACATCAGTGCAGGGCCTGAAGTGGGACTCGCAAACAATATCATACAACTGGTCCCATCAACGGGGACAAGACCAGATCACCATGTTGGTGGGGAAAGAGGGCATTGAGCCCCTTCCCCGGGTGGGCAGTGGCAAGGGGTGCCACTTAGTCAGTGCCAACCTGGTACTGCAAGCCTGGCACCCTGGCACTTCCACTGTGCAGCCTGATACTGCCCAACGGGCACCACACAATAGCAAGGGAGCGGAACCCGAGGGCTTACTGTGGACGCAGCGGACTGGGGTTGGCGTATCATTGGTGGTGGTGGTAAGGAGGTGTGCTGCGCACTCTGCAGTGGGATCGGTGGGATTGGGAGGCAGCAGGCGATCAACACTGCTGGGGGCTGATCCGGGCTGCACATAGCAGAGGAGTGGTCGGGGGTGGGGAGTGGTGGAGCGTGGGGCTCTGCATGCGGGGAATCAAATAAACTTTGGATCGTGCGGGGCGTCGGGTATGCCAGAGATTAAGTGGTTGGGTTTGGAAACAATTGGTACGTCAGCATTTGGGAGGCTTGCGACGAAAGGTAAAGTCCGTATATGCCGACCTTCACACTGGCAGATCGTCACATGGACATTCTGCTGCTTAGCATACTGATTCCGGGTTCTCCAGCTGGATAAGACTGCCGTCCCCGCATCCCCCCCCCTCCCCCCCGCCCCCCCCCCCCCCGCCCCCCCCCCCTCCCCGCCAACTGGCGAGATTCCCTCTGAAGGAATCTGTGGGACACGAAGTGTGGGAGATTCCAAAAAAATAAGTACGCCAAAAAAGGCGGCAGAACAATCTCCAGTTTTCCCGCCTGTTGTGCACGTCGTACTTTTTGGAGTCAGCCGAACATTATTATTAAGTCGACGTGCACTATTTCGTAATGAACAACGAAACCTAATCAATAGTTGTAAATGGACATCGGTGACTTTCATACAAATGTGCATCTCTGATTGGTTAATTGTTGGTTACTTGTAATCGAACATGAAAGTAGACCTTTGTCTAAATTATGTACCAAATCTCTGTCTGGCCACAAGCTGGCGTACTATTGCGCTTGCTATAGCTAAGTCAATAAACCAGCTGATTTTAATCTTCGAAATACATTGTCTGGTTAGTTGAAAGGTAGCAAGTTTCTATGTAACAAGTTAAAGAGCTGAACATCGCCAGCAGATTAGTGACAGGTATACCATTTGCTCTCGTGGGTTGGGACATAACTTCAGTTCGGTGAGTATTTTCTTTTGATGATACTGCCAAAAGGGTACGGTGAAAACCGGCAGCTCGTTTAAACATTATAAGCTGAGCACACTGTAAATCAGATGAGTGGAGTGCCTGAGGAGCCTCGAGGTCAGTTGTAAAACATCTGCGAGGGCACAGGATGGTCCACAAGACAAATGGCCTTGGCAAATACAACATTTCGGAAGATGAGAAGGTGAAAGCTGAGGAGGAGTAAGTGTAGAAAGTGACATCATCTCAAGGGGAGCCCGGCTGGTTTCCCGCATCAGGCCAGCAAACTAAACTTCAAGAACTGCATAATGGCTACCCACTACTTGTCGGGAGCTTTGAAAACGCGTCAGGCTTGACATGGTCGGTACTTGCGAGGGCACAGGGTGGTCCACAAGACAAAGGGCCATGGCAAAGGCAACATTCCGTAAGACGAGAAGGTGAAAGCTGAGGAGGAGAAAGGCGGAACTCGTGGAATCGGATGGAGATGCAATAGACCCTCAAGCTCATCCAGAAACATCGTATTTTAATTGGAAAGAGGCCAAATAGCGGTTATCTCCAACAGACAGCCCGCTGCGCGGTGACAATGCTGGAAGCCTTGTAAATAAATCTGAAATAGCTGATCTCAATCTTCTACTTAGCTCCTTTTCAAATCTATGGGATTTCGAGCTCCCCTCGCTGCAGTGCCAGTCACCATAGTTGACCACGGAACAATTAAAACTTTGGAGATATACCTTTGATTATTCCATCGGTTAAAGTTAAAACGGAGCAAATGAGCATTTAGCTAAAATAAATTCGCATTGTTTTGAAATTCAAAGATTAAGTTGTAGGCTTGAAATATAGGTAGCGAAGATTTAAGGGCGAATAAATCTTGCAGTTTAGCAGCGATCCAATCTGAATTGTCCAGTTTATAATTGCAGATATGGGAATCATTTAAATGTGGATGTTGTAATCGTAGGCTGGTGGAATTTGGAGTAAATGTGAGAATTTTAGGATGATGATATTAAATCAAGCCTTGAAAATTGGCTGAAGAAATATTTTTGAAACGTGAAGTTAATAATAAAGAAAAAGAGAGGAGCCTGTGCCTTATTTCGTCGTGCACTGTCGCTTTAAGAAGTTGAAAATAGAAAGGAATTTGTTTCAATTTCACGAGCTATGAGAACCAATGTGTTCTGCTTGATTTATTTGGACGGGTTACAAATTTGCGTTGTCATTGCTTAGGCCGACATGTGTAAACAGTTTAACTTTTCGGGGAAAATAAGCTTATCTTGAGTTCGAGTTATAGGAGCTTGGAAGGTTATCAACAGAACCACGAGAAGAATTACAGAATTAACTTTGGTTATTGTTGCTTTACACCACGTGTGAAACATCTCTGCTGTAGCATGCAGAATAGCTATGGGTTTTTAGTTTCAAGTTGCATTGCTATCTGTCTGAAATTGTGATTTTAAATTCATCAGTGTGGTTAATAGTGAAGGAAAAAGTTGCAGTTTAGAGGACGTTAAAGATGGGTTGATCAGATGTGCAGAACAGTGGCAAATGTGACTTAATCCCCATAAGTGTGGGCTGGTGCACTTTGGAAGATATAATTCGACAAGGGAGTATTTAAATGGAACGATACGAGAAAGCTCATGGGAACAGATGGATCTTGAGGTCGTTTTTCACAGATCCTTGAAGGCGGCAGAGCAGTTGAATGACATAGTTAAGAAGGCATACGGCGCAATTTCTTTTATCCGTCCTGGGATAGTGTATAACAGCAAGGACGTAATGCTGAAGCTGTAGAGTATGTAGGTCTCATAAACTTCTCGGGGGCATTCATAGCGAACCTGGCGAAACTACTGTCCCCCCTCCAAGTACGGTTAAAAAGAAAATCAGGAATGTTCGGGACAAATGTTAAAAGAGAACTCCTTTACAAACGCCAATCGCTGTCAACCAATATATTACACCATGAGGACCTCCTGAGACCACTCACTGTAACCTGCGACCCACCCCCTATGGGATAAGAGAGACAATATCGCACCGTTTGGACAATGGGTTCCGAAAATCCAATCATGTGCGAATCTCAAACCTGATGCATGCAGTGTGCCCAGATCGAAAAAGATGCTATGGCCATAGTGGCTGCGTTGACAAAGTTACACCAGTATGTCCACAGTCGGCTTCTCACTTTAATAACCGACCAGAAACAAAAGTCTGTATGGTCTCTTCAAGGAAAACAATGTGATTTCACCCATCTCATCAGCCCGGTTCCAATGCAGGGCACTGATATTAGGTGCTTGCGAATATAACATGGAGCATCATCCAGAGAGGCATATATCCAAAATGGATGCCTTGAGATGTCTGCCCCTACACATCAGCCTACCTTCTCCTCCGCATATAGATCAAGTCGTCATCCTTCTCACTTCATGGGCACATCACAAGCATCCACTAAGCAATAAAAAAGACATGGACATAGAAGGATAATACATTGGCGAAATTGTGCTACATCGACACAAAGGTGTCGGACAGATTATTTTACAACTTATCTCTCTCAACATATCTGGAGTCGAGTGTAGATAGTGACATCATCTCAACGGGAGCCCGGCTGGTTTCCCGCGTTCAGGCCAGCGAAATAAACTTCAAGAACTGCATAATGGCTACCCAATACTTGTCGGGAGATTTGGTTAATCACTGCAAACCTCTCAAGACAACTCGAAGATCCCACTAGAGGCCTCCCTGCAACTTTTGGAATGACATGGAGGCCTGGGTGCGAGTACATTCAGAATTTCCAGGGCCATTTATGGGCTTCACGTTTCTAATGTTCATTCGACGTCCATTCAAAAAGGACCAAAATGCACCGGGTGGCCACTACTACCTCTTACAATGACATAGATAAAATCTCCAACAATCTTTTAGTACGCATGGCACACCGAAGGTTCCCTTGACAGACAACGGGACCCCCTTTACCAGAGAAGTGGTACCAAGACCTTCATGAGAACAAATGGAGTAAGGGACATCCACATGACACGCTGCCTCCATCCTCTAACGGCCGGGCTGAGTGGATGGTCCAGACATTCCAAAATTGCATCATGAAACAAACCACAGATTCTCTAGAAACAGAGGTCCCATGTTTTCTAATTTTCAATACGACTGTGCCACACATAACGATGGGGATAGTCCCGGCATAGCTATTCATTGGCTGGCGCCTTCAGACAAGGATTAGCCTGACGCCCCAAATTTTGCAGGCAACAAGAAACCCAGATAGTGGGCCATGGTGGTCAGAGACGGGATGGAGACTTCAAGCCAGGAGATACGGTCCACATGAGCAACTCGGTGACAGCTGTCCATGGATGCCGACTGCTCTTCGCGCGGAAACAGGGCTGCAGCCTTATCATGCAAAAGAAAAACAGAGAGAAGGACGTCAATAAGCACGTGTCATCTCCGTCACAGGGAACCCCCCCGCCCCCCACAAACATTTCTGCAGACGCACCACCAGTGGCGACAATTGGACTGGCCTGTGAATGGGAAACTCTACCTTCAAGAAACTCAAAAGCAACTCATATTGTTGTTGAAGATTCAGGCTCGGACATGGGAAGTGCTGGCAGAGTTGGCCGCAAAAGATGAGTGCCCTGTCGCGGTTCTTCGTGGAAGAGGCGTTCACCAGCCTGTTACATTCGCCCCCCTCCCTTCCCCCCACCACACCCTAAATGCAATGGGGATGAAACGACAGGCAACGAGATGGAGAAGGTCCAATCGCTATGGGAGCGAGGGGTAACGCTCGGACATGCGGAAGGTTGAGATGTGTGACACCGCCCATGAGGTCGACGGGGAATCATGGATTGACCTCCCTGTGTGGCTCGAAGATTATGAGTTCCCTGAATAACAGATTGTGTCCACCCCAGCTGGACTTCGTTCCCTGAGCCTTTAAAAAGCAGGTCCAGGACTGGACCTACTGAACTGCAGTTTGAGACAGCGAATTGCGTGTGTCCAGCAAGGTAGTGGTTTTAATTTGCATTCCTTTCCAAAGAACAAAGAACAATACAGCACAGGAACAGGCCCTTCGGCCCTCCAAGCCTGCACCGATCATGTGTTCCTAACTCGAGCGTCTGTTTGTATCCCTCTATTCACAGTCTGCTCATGTGGCTATCTTGATAAATCTTAAATGATCCTAGCGTTTCTGCCTCAACCACCTTGCTTGCTAGTGCGTTCCAGGCTCCCACTACCCTCTGTGTAAAATACGTCCCCCACATATCTGTATTGAACCGTGCCCCCCTTACCTTGAACTTGTGACCCCTTGTGTTTGTCATTTCTGACCTGGGCAAAAGCTTCGAACTGTTCACCTTATCTATGCCCTTCATAATTTTATAAACTTCTATTAGGTCGCCCCTCAACCTCCGTCTTTCCATGGAGAACAACGCTAATTTACTCAATCTCTCCTCATAGCTAATACCCTCCATACCAGGCAACATCCTGGTAAACCTTTTCTGCACTCTCTCCAAAGTCTCCACGTCCTTCTGGCAGTGTGGCGACCAGAATTGGACGCAGTATTCCAAATGTGGCCGAACCAACGTTCTATATAACTACAACATCATATGCCAACTTTTATACTCTGTGCCCCGTCCAATAAGGATAGGCATGCCATATGCCTTCTTCGCCACCCTTTGCACCTGTGCTGCCACCTTTAAGGATCTGTGGACTTGCACACTCAGATCCTTCTGTGTGTCTATACTCCTGATGGTTCTGCCATTTATTGTATCGCTCCCCCCTGCATTAGATCTACCAAAATGCATCACTTCACACTTATCTGGATTAAATTCCATTTGCCATTTCTCCGCCCAATCTTCCAGCCGATCTCTATCCTGCTATATTCTGTGACAATGTTCATCACTGACTGCAACTCCAGCAATCTTGGTGTCGTCCACAAAATTAATAATCAGACCAGCTACATCTTCTTCCAAATCATTTATATCTATATCACAAACAGCAGAGGTCCCTGTACGGGGCCCTGCGGAACACCACTAGTCACAAATCTCCAATCAGAAAAAGACCCCTCCACTGCTACCCTCTGTCTTCTATGGCCAAGCCAGTTCTGTACCCATCTAGCTAGTTCATCTTTGATCCCATGAGATTTAACCTTTATCACCAGCCTGCTATGAGGGACCTTGTCAAATGTTTTACTAAAATCCATGTAGACGACATCCCCGGCCCTTCCCTCGTCAATCATTTTTGTCACCTCCTCAAAGAACTCAACCAAATTTGTGAGGCATGACCTCCCTCGTAAAAAACCATGTTGTCTATCGCTAATGAGATTATTCAGTTCTGAATGCGTATATATCCTATCTCTAAGAATCTTCTCCAAAACTTTCCCTACCACGGACGTCAAGCTCACTCGCCTATAATTACCTGGGCTATTCTTGCCACCCTTTTTAAATGATGGGACCACATTTGCTATCCTCCAATCCTGTGGGACCTTCCCTGTGTCCAATGAAGAAAAAATGATTTCTGTTAGAGGCCCAGCAATTTCACCAGTCAATTAATACCAGTCGGGTTTTCCGGACCATTACGGATCAAAGACGGCTTCGAACAAAACTGTCCATGTTTACTGCACAGCACAAGTAGCATAGCTGACATAAGACAGCACCGCCAGTGTCCATAAAAAACGATCTTAGTAGTAGAACCTGATTACACAATAACTGCATATTTAGATGCGCACGTAAAAACTTTATAGCAGAGGTCCTGTACATAATTCCGAGTGAGGAAGCTTTCAATGGTTACATTCCCAGACCAGAAAAGGTGAGGAATTGAAGTGCTCCAGCGGATAGGATTAGCGAATGAACGAATTTGTCCTTGGAATGTGCCAGCCGGAGAAGGAGATGACCTGGCCGGGAAAAGGCCTCATTGTTTTCATCATACAAAATACCATCAATAGAGAATGAAAGGTTAGCCCGAGGGGTGGAATTTTCCTGTTTCACCCACCAAGAGAGTTTTAGCGGGCGAAACGGAACATGCAAAGGTTAGTTGACTCCGGGTGGGATTTTCTGTTCTTCGTGCGAGCGTGGGCAGGCAGACAGAAACAAAATTTGAAATGGTAAATAAAATTGCGAGCTCAGGAAAGAAGGAAGTCACTCGAGTTCTGGGAGCAGTGGATGTCCATTCAGAATCTGAAGAAAGGCGCGAGGTCTCTGAGGGGAGGAACAACACCGTCAAATTATAATGAATGAAATCGAACCAAATACTTAAGATCATTTATGGCAGACACAAATCTGCGGATATAAATCAGAACAAGAGAACATCAGACGAGTTAACACAATATTGGTTATTGGGGAAAAGACATAAACTTTATTGAAATCCATCTGAGAACTCAAAACATAACATAGAGTAGTTACCACATATTCCCCAATGAATAGTATTTACTAAATTGGCTAAACATATTGAATTCGTTGAATCCCTATCAGAAATTTTAGGCCAAATTAGTATGATAGATTAAAGTGCTCTGATTTCCTATAGGCCTCTGGTAGTTGCATCATTGCACTCTCATGTCTAAAGTCAGAGCAAGTGAACATTGGCGACAAGCAGCAGACTGGATAGAAAATTGGCCGCGCAAAAGAGATTTAAATTAATTTACTGAGATTGGGTAAGGTGGGTGACGCCGTCATCAAGGATCAAGGTTTGGAGTCACTGTTCTTCAACATTTCCATCAAGAACATGAAGTCGGGAAGCAGGAAGATAATTTCAAAATTTACAGATCAATGTGACTTTCAATAGCGAGTTCAAAGAAGAAGAATGCGGCAACGTACCAAATGGGTAATTGATAATAACGAATGAATTGGTACAGTGGAAATTATAATGGTAAATTAAATTCACTGCAGCTGAATGTCAGCCGTTAGTTTGTTTTCGAACGATGATTAACCAAACTTCAGAAGTAATTTTTTAAAAGGGCCCGAGCGTTGATAATTTCATGATAAGATATTGAAAAAGCACTTCGACCAAAAAGGCAAATTAACAAGAGCCATAACATCCACAGACATTATCTGAGTTAATTTCTAAAGTACGGGAAGTGAACAAAAAAAAACAGTGACAGTTGGAAAGTTACCATAATGCTGCTTAAGCGTCAGGAAGAAAATTATGTCCGTTTCTGCTTTGTAAATTCAATAACAAAAAAATAAAAATGTTTAACCTTTTCATTTTAAACACCGATTGTCAAACATCTTCAAACAACAAATCTTTCTGTTTCCACTCTCTTCCATTGCTGAAACAGAGGTAGCTCCATGGAACGGGAAGTTCACTCGAGAAAACTGCACGATTTCAAAACCTAACTGAACTATTCTGCTCTGGTTAATTACAGGCAGTGCAATTCGGCAATGACAGACACTCCTAGAAATACGTCATCGCTCGCGTCAGGAATTCCATCTGGTTAGCGATAGACACTGCATACAATTATACACTGGCACTTACCACGAGTAATGCAGAACAACCCTGGTTAAACATTCCACTGTGTGCTTTAACTGAGGTCGTACTTGACATTGCACGTCATCACACTCAAATAAATCACCTAATAGTTCATACAGCCCGTGAGTTACCAAACAAAAGTTTTATTTTTGAATAGCGAAAATAGAACCTTACTAAAATTCAAGACTTCGAAGACTTGAGCAAATAATCTCACACATTGGGATTCTTTATGACAGAGACAACTAATATGACATCGTGTTCAATGAAATAACGTGTTTACATCAGAGATTGAGTTACACTTTCCAAACAGTGGATAATGCTGCACAGATGATTTAACGAATAAATGTGGATAGTGTAGTTTCAGAATTGGTGCTGTCCAATCATACAAACGTTTCATTTCTATTCGCCACATGTTTTCGAGATATTGTTCACTACACTGTGAGTTTTGAGCAGTTAAATACTAAATGTTATAGCGTGTGTATGCCGACTGATCTGCTGCACTTCCCAACGAAACTGCCTCTTCAGATGTGGGCAGTAAGTCGATGGATTAAAGGGGATTGATTGCAACTGTTCATTGCAAAATTCAAAAGATACAGCACCTCTAATAAACATCTACGAGAGGATATCAAACTACGGACACACGTTTACCCATGAAAACCTCAGACAAACAGGCCCACCAACAGATTACAGGACACTTTAAACAACACTGATGAAAGAATTGATGAAACCACAAATACTTTTGCAGAACCAACACACCACACAAATTCAATAGAAACATTTCAAGCAATGAATGCACTTTATTAGATATAGGCCCTTTACGATACAATTGATACAGACATTGAACACGGAATGATCCTCCAGCGGATAAAAATGCGCCAATAGTTACTGACACTCCACTTAATTCAGAACCTCGACCCGATAAAATCACCCATACAATAAAAACATCTCCATTCAATGTAGACCCTTCAACAAATAAAGATCCTTGAACAGATAGAGACCTTCCAAGGAAGAAAAACGTTCCATTGAACATATATCATCAAGTAGAATCAGACGATTGAAAATATAAATACTCCATTGGATACAGATCCACCCGTTAATACATACTGTGCATTCGATGCAGAAACTCCAACACATAAATGCTCCACAGCTAATACCAAGCCTTTTCCTCTTATAGATACTTAAAAGAATGCAGGCTCTGGATTTGATACAGTTGCTCCAACGGATGCGTATTCTCAAATATGTACAGGTGTTCAAACAGATAGAATTCGCCCAATCGTAACAGTTCAAAAAGATGTCGATATACCCAGCAACACAGAATTTCCTTTCAGAAATCGACCCCCACTCCGCCCCCAACCCAATACAAAGTCACTGTTACAGACACTTCAACTCACAACCAAAAAAGAGTCCAGCCAAAATCCCCAAACCCCCACACCGATCTTGCTTTTGAGAACCCCTTCTTTCAGTCTACTGATGGCGAGGTACATGGGGGGATTGGCTATGTTCTATTTAAGTATGTGGAGAGTTTCTTTGCAACAATCAAAATCACAATTCGATTCTTTTTTGGGGATTTTTATCGCCAAGATGCGTTTCAAACTTATTTTTCAATGACTGGTCTAGCAAGGATACCACGTGTCCACCGTTTCCACAAAGTTCTGTTTTTCTCCTTTCATGCATTTGCTCATGATCCTTCTCTGTCTTCACTAAAATGATTTGACGGCACATCGTGAGTTTATTTAATTTAATCGCAGACTGGCAGTGAGCTATTGTTTCATATACAATGACAGCCATTCCCTTGGACTTGTGAAAAGTCAGACAGAATGCTGAGCAGTGACAAGAAAGGGTCGTCTTTGAGGCGGATGTTTCACAAATCCACAGCGTCTTAATATTGGAATTGTTTACGCAGCTAAGTTCATGGTTCGGGCAGGGAGGGGCAAAGAGCAAGATAATATGAGATGAAGATGATAAAGTAGGGAGAGCGAATAGCCGATAGATATAATGAGGACGAGAGCGAGAGACAACAAGAAAAATATTCACGAAACCTATGGGGAGACAGGAGGGAGATAGAGTGAGGGGTCGGAGTTTTGAGAGAGAGGAAACGATGTTTGGGGGAGAGAGAGGACAAACAGAGAGAGAAATAGAACAAAGAACAAAGAACAATACAGCACAGGAACAGGCCCTTCGGCCCTCCAAGCCCGCGCCGCTCCCCGGTCCAGGATTGAATCCTGAATCCAGGATCCCCGACCAATTTTCCAGCCTATCTACATACCAATATCCTATCCACCGAGCTGTCCCTCACAGCTACGATGCTTTGTTCATTACAACCTATTAACTTACCCCCACCCCCCATTCCAGACCATGTGATCTCCAGGGAGAGGCGAAAACCCAGAGTGAAAAACCCCAGGGCCAATATGGGGAAAAAAAATCTGGGAAATTCCTCTCCGACCCCCTGAGGCGATCGAAACGAGTCCAGGAGATCACAATGGCCCTGATCGGAAAATGCTTCCCAACCCGTCATTTCCACTTCCACGAACACCATATGAATTCCCTGCCCCCGAGACAGGTTCCCACCTTGAAACGAGAAACAAGGAACAATTAGCCCGCGCCGCTCCCTGGTCCAAACTAGACCACTCTTTTGTATCCCTCCATTCCCACTCCGTTCATATAGCTGTCTAGATAAGTCTTAAACGTTCCCAGTGTGTCCGCCTCCACCACCTTGCCCGGCAACACATTCCAGGCCCCCACGACCCTCTGTGTGAAATATGTCCTTCTGATATCTGTGTTAAACCTCCCCCCCTTCACCTTGAACCTATGACCCCTCGTGACCGTCACCACCGACCCGGGGAAAAGCTTCCCACCGTTCACCCTATCTATGCCTTTCATAATTTTATACACCTCTATTAAGTCTCCCCTCATCCTCCGTCTTTCCAAGGAGAACAACCCCAGTTTCCCCAATCTCTCCTCATAACCAAGCCCCTCCATACCAGGCAACATCCTGGTAAACCTCCTCTGTACTCTCTCCAAAGCCTCCACGTCCTTCTGGTAGTGTGGCGACCAGAACTGGACGCAGTATTCCAAATGCGGCCGAACCAACGTTCTATACATCTGCAACATCAGACCCCAACTTTTATACTCTATGCCCCGTCCTATAAAGGCAAGCATGCCATATGCCTTCTTCACCACCTTCTCCACCTGTGACGTCACCTTCAATGATCTGTGGACTTGCACACCCAGGTCCCTCTGCGTCTCTACACCCTTTATGGTTCTTCCATTTATCGTGTAGCTCCTCCCTACATTATTCCCACCAAAATGCATCACTTCGCATTCATCAGGATTGAACTCCATCTGCCATTTCCTGGCCCAAATTTCCAGCCTATCTATATCCTTCTGTAGCCTCTGACAATGTTCATCACTATCTGCAAGTCCTGCCAGTTTTGTGTCGTCCGCAAACTTACTGATCACCCCAGTTACTCCTTCTTCCAGATCATTTATATAAATCACAAACAGCAGAGGTCACAATACAGAGCCCTGCGGTACACCAAAAGTCACAGGCCTCCAGCCGGAAAAAGACCCTTCCACTACCACCCTCTGTCTTCTATGACCAAGCCAGTTCTCCACCCATCTAGCCACCTCCCCTTTTATCCCATGGGATCCAACCTTTTTCACTAGCCTACCATGAGGGACTTTGTCAAACGCTTTACTAAAGTCCATATAGACAACATCCACGGCCCTTCCTTCGTCAACCATTTTGGTCACTTCTTCAAAAAACACCACCAGGTTCGTGAGGCATGACCTCCCTCTCACAAAACCATGTTGACTATCGTTAATGAGTTTATTCCTTTCTAAATGCGCATACATCCTATCTTTAAGAATCTTCTCCAACAACTTCCCCACCACGGACGTCAAGCTCACCGGCCTATAATTACCCGGGTTATCCTTCCTACCCTTCTTAAATAACGGGACCACATTGGCTATCCTCCAATCCTCTGGGACCTCACCTGTGTCCAGTGACGAGACAAAGATTTGCGTCAGAGGCCCAACGATTTCACCTCTCGTCTCCCTGAGCAGCCTTGGATAGATTCCATCAGGCCCTGGGGATTTGTCAGTCTTTATATTCTCTAACAAACCTAACACTTCCTCCTTTGTAATGGAGATTTTCTCCAACGGTTCAACACTCCCCTCCGAGACACTCCCAGTCAACACATCCCTCTCCTTAGTGAATACCGACGCAAAGTATTCATTTAGGATCTCCCCTACCTCTTTGGGCTCCAAGCATAAGTCCCCACTTTTGTCCCTGAGAGGTCCGATTTTTTCCCTAACAACCCTTTTGTTCCTAACGTATGAATAAAATGCCTTGGGATTCTCCTTAATCCTGTCTGCCAAGAACATTTCGTGACCCCTTTTTGCTCTTCTATTTCCCCGTTTGAGTATTTTCCTACTTTCATTATACTCCTCCAGAGCTCCCTCCGTTTTTAGCTGCTTGGACCTAACATACGCCTCTCTTTTCCTTTTGACCAGTCCCTCAATTTCCCTGGTTATCCACGGTTCTCTAATCCCACCCTTCCTATCCTTCTTTTTTACAGGCACATGCTTGTCCTGTAGCCCTAACAGCCGTTCCTTAAAAGACTGCCACATACCAGATGTGGATTTACCCTCAAACAGCCTCTCCCAATCAAGAGCTGCCAATTTCTGCCTGATCCCAATAAAGTTAGCCTTCCCCCAATCCAACACCTTACCCTTGGGACACCACTCATCCTTTTCCATCACTATCCTAAAGCTAACAGAATTGTGGTCACTATTTGCCACATGTTCCCCAACCAAAACTTTGAAGACCTGACCGGGCTCATTCCCCAGCACCAGGTCCAGTATAGCCCCCTCTCTAGTTGGGCTGTCCACATATTGTTCCAACGAACCCTCCTGTACACATTTTACAAATGCCTCACCATCCAGAGTCCCTGCCCTCAGCGATTTCCAGTCTATACCAGGGAAATTGAAGTCTCCCACGACAACAACCCTATATTTCCTGCACCTATCCAGTATCTCCTGACATATCCATTCTTCCACTTCCCTTGGGCTGTTGGGGGGCCTGTAGTACACCCCCAACATAGTGACTGCGCCTTTCCTGTTTCTAAGCTCCACCCAGAGTGACTCGCTACACGACTCCTCCGAATTGTCCTCCCTCTGCACCGCTGTAATATGCTCTCCAACCAATACCGCTACTCCCCCCCCTCTTTTGGCCCCTCCTCTGTCTCGCCTAAAACACTTGTACCCTGGAATATTCAGCTGCCAGTCCTGTCCCTCTTTCAACCAAGTCTCTGTCACCGCAACCACATCCAAATTCCTCGTGCGCATTAAGGCCCCGAGTTCGTCTGTTTTACCTGCTACGCTCCTTGCATTGAAGTATAAGCACTCCAGACCCCCAGGCTCAGTGAGGTCGTCCTCCCCCAGAGTGCTCTTCTTCTTTGCCAGCCTTGTCCCAGCCCCAAGCTCGTCCCCAGCCACCACCCTTATAGACCTAATAGTTTGATCCCCACCCCCCTGCCATACTAGTTTAAACCCCCCCGAACTGCATTAGCAAAGCTCCCAGCCAGGATATTTGTGCCCTTCCAACTTAGTTGTGACCCCTCCCTCTTGTACAGGTGCCATCCTCTCCTGAAAACCTCCCATTGGTCTATGAAAATAAAGCCCTCCCTCCTGGACCAGTCCTTTAGCCAGGCATTCATTTGAACCAACTCCCTATTCTTATCCTCACTGGCACGAGGCATTGGGAGCAGCCCAGAGATGGCCACCCTAGTGACCCTACTTTTTAACCTATTTCCCAACTCCCTGAATTGCTCTCTTAGGACCCCCCTACTCTTCCTATCTACGTCATTTCCACCAATGTGTATAATGACATCCGTTTCTTTATCTTCCCCTTTTAAAATGCCTCCTATCCGCTCGGAGACATCCGTGACCCCAGCACCAGGTAGGCAGACTACCATCCTGGAGTCCCGTTCGCCCCCACAGAATCGCCTGTCTGTCCCTCTAACTGACGCATCCCCCACCACTATCGCTCTCCTAACCCCTCTCTTCCCTTTCCGGGCCACAGAGCCTGACTGTGTGCCAGTGACCTGGTCACTGTGTCTTACCCCTGGAGAGGCACACTCCTCCACACTATCTAAAACAATGTACCTGTTTTGGAGTGGGACCCTTCTTCTAACTGTCCACTCCCCTCCCCTCTCACACCTGTCACCAAGCCCTTCTTATTTTGAGACACCTCTGAAGACCTCCCTTGTACTTTACCCTTCTGCCCTTTACTCCTCCTAACTGTGAGCCACGTGTCATTCTCCCGATGCCCCGGTGTAACTAGTTGCCTATAACTGTCTTCAATTTTTCTCCCATTTTCCCTAACTAGGCTAAGGTCAGCGATCTGCAGCTCCAGTTCCCTAACACGGTCCCTCAAGAGCTGCAGTTCCACGCACCTGGCACATATGTGAACCTCTGGGAAGCTCGGTGTTTGCAGGAACTCCCACATCCCACATCGGAAGCACTGAACTGGCCAATCACTCATACCTGCCCTTATCCTTTATAGGGTTGGGTAAAAAATAACTAGCCTTGCCTTGCCCTTTTAGCCCAAGCCCTGTGAGCCAAAGCCCTTATAATGCACACTCTGCTACCCACTCACTCCACTGCCCGCTCCCGACGCTGCCCGCTGTATAGTACAGACGGCTTTTTATGCTCCCGACGAACCCCCCAAGTAACTGCCTTTTATACTAAGACTCAACCTCCCAGAATCCCCTTCAGCTGACCTCACTTCCTCAATTCAAAACCCTGAAAAAAGCCCGCGAAATATACTAGGAATACCCTTAAATGAATAAATGAATAATTAAATCACTTCTTAGCTTACTCTCAGCACTCCTGCTAAGACTCTCTCCCCCACTCTCACTCCAGTTAAACAAAGAGCTAGAGATAGAAAGAGGTAGACAGAATGGGAATAGGAAATAGGGATTGAAAGAGAGACCGAGAGACAAAGACGGGAAGCAAGAGTGATGAAGGAAGGAGAAAAGGAAATGGAGTAAAAGATGTTCTTACATTTAGTGAATGACGGGCTTAGTTTCCTGTGATGCTTTAGAAAACCATAATATTTAGGCACTCTCTCTCTTCCCCGCAGCACCCCAGCCCCGCTGAGAACAGGCACTGAAATCTTGTTGAATTGCAGCTATTGTCAGAAACTGCAAATAGAGCTATTGCTGTGAACTTGATGGCCAATATCAGAGTGGCAGGCGAATCTCATTTTGTGATTTACATTGATGGATGAATATTCATCCATGGAAGGAGGGAGAATGTTCCATTTCTTTTTTCAGACATTGTTTGGAAAGTTTGAACGTGGGATAAAGAACAAAGAACAAAGAAAATTACAGCACAGGAACAGGCCCTTCGGCCCTCCAAGCCTGCGCCGACCATGCTGTCTGAATGAACAGAAACGCCCTACCATTCCGGGGACCATATCCCTCTATTCCCATCCTATTCATGTATTTGTCCACATGCCCCTTAAAACTCACTATCGTATCTGCTTTCACGACCTCCTCCGGCAGCGAGTTCCAGGCACCCACCACCCTATGTGCAAAAAACTCTCCGCGGACATCTCCGTTAAACCTTGCATCTCGCAACTTAAACAAATGCCCTCTGTTAATTGACTATTCCACCCTGGGAAAAAGCTACTGACTATCCAAACTGTCCATGCCCCTCATAAAATTGTAGAATTCTATCAAGTCGCCACTCAACCTGCGTCCTTCCAGTGAGAACAAATCAAGTTTCTCCAAGCTCTCCTCATAGCTAATGCCCTCCATACCAGGCAGCGTCCTGGTAAATATTTTCTGTACCCTCTCCAAAGCCTCCACATCTTTCTGGTAGTGTGGGAACCAGAATTGAACACGATATTCCAAGTGCAGCTGAACTAAGGTTCTATAAAGATGCAACATAGCTTCCAATTTTTAAACTCACTGCCCCGGCCGATGAAGGCAAACATGCTGTATGCCTTCTTAATTACCTTCTCCACCTGCGTTGCTGCTTACAGTGATCTGTGTACCTGTACACCCAGACATCTCTGCCTATCAATACTCTTAAGGGTTCTGCCATTTACAGTATATTTCCCATCTGCTTTAGACTTCCAAAATGCATTACCTCACATTTGTCCGGATGATACTCCATCTGCGAACTCTCCACCCAAGCTCCAACCGATCTACATCCTGTTTTATCCTCTGATGTTCCTCATCACTATCTGCAAATCCACCAACGTTGTGTCATCCGCAAACTTACTAATCAAAGCAGATACATTTTCCTCCAAATAAATATGTATATTACATACAGCAAAGGTCCCAGCACTGATCCCTTGTCACAGCCCTCCCTCTGTCTTCTATGACTGAGCCATTTCTGTATCCACGTTATCAACTCACCTCTGATGCCATGCAACTTCACCTTCCGCGCCAGTCTGCCGTGAGGGACCTCGTCAAAGGCCTTATTGAAGTCCATGTAAAAAGCATCCTCTGCCCTATCCTCACCAATCATCTTCGTCACATCCTCGAAAACCTCGATGAAGTTAGTAAGACACGACCTTCCCTTTACAAAACCATGTTGCCTCTCGCTAATACATCTGCATATTTCCAAGTGGGAGTAAATCTTGTCTCGAAAAATCCTCCCCAATAATTTCCCTACCACTGACGTAAGACTCACCGGCCTGGACCTGGGTTATTCTTGCTACCCTTCTTAAACAAAGCAACAACATTGGCTGTTCCCCAATCCTCTGGGACCTCCCCTGCAGCCAGTGAGAATACAAAGATTTTTCTCAAGGCCCCAGCAATTTCCTCCCTTGCCTTTCTCAATATTTTGAGGTATATCCCATCAGACCCTGGGCACTTGTCAACTTTAATGTTTCTCAAGAACGCCAGTACCTCCTCCTTTTTGATCACAATATGATTCAAACTATCTACACCCTTTCCCAGATTCATCATCCACCAAGTCCTTCTGTTTAGTGAATACTGACACAAAATACTAATTTAATACCTCACCCATTTCCTCTGGCTACATGCATAGATTCCCTCGCCTGTCCTTGCGTGGGCCAACCATCTCCCTGGCTAATCTCTTGCTCTTTATATATAGAACATAGAACATAGAACGCCACAGCACAAACAGGCCCTTCGGCCCACAGGTTGCGCCGATCACATCCCCACCTCTAGGCCTATCTATAGCCCTCAATCCCATTAAATCCCATGTACTCATCCAGAAGTCTCTTAAAAGACCCCAACGAGTTTGCCTCCACCACCACCGACGTCAGCCGATTCCACTCACCCACCACCCTCTGAGTGAAAAACTTACCCCTGACATCTCCTCTGTACCTACCCCCCCAGCACCTTAAACCTGTGTCCTCTCGTAGCAACCATTTCAGCCCTTGGAAATAGCCTCTGAGAGTCTACCCTATCCAGACCTCTCAACATCTTGTAAACCTCTATCAGGTCACCTCTCATCCTTCGTCTCTCCAGGGAGAAGAGACCAAGCTCCCTCAACCTATCCTCATAAGGCATGCCCCCCCAATCCAGGCAACATCCTTGTAAATCTCCTCTGCACCCTTTCAATGGCTTCAACATCTTTCCTGTAATGAGGTGACCAGAACTGCGCGCAGTACTCCAAGTGGGGTCTAACCAGGGTCCTATAAAGCTGCAGCATTATCTCCCGACTCCTAAACTCAATCCCTCGATTAATGAAGGCCAGTACGCCGTACGCCTTCTTGACCGCATCCTCCACCTGCGAGGCCGATTTAAGAGTCCTATTGGCCCGGACCCCAAGGTCCTTCTGATCCTCTACACTGCTAAGAATGGTACCCTTCATATTATATTGCTGCTTCATCCCATTGGATCTGCCAAAATGGATCACCACACACTTATCCGGGTTGATGTCCATCTGCCACTTCTCCGCCCAGTCTTGCATTCTATCTATGTCTCGCTGCACCTTCTGACATCCCTCCAAACTATCCACAACACCACCTACCTTGGTGTCGTCAGCAAACTTACCAACCCATCCCTCCACTTCCTCATCCAGGTCATTTATGAAAATGACAAACAGCAAGGGTCCCAGAACAGATCCCTGGGGCACTCCACTGGTCACTGACCGCCATGCAGAGAAAGACCCCTCCACAGCCACTCTCTGCCTTCTGCAGGCAAGCCAGTTCTGGATCCACAAGGCAACAGCCCCTTGGATCCCATGCCCTCTCACTTTCTCAAGAAGTCTTGCATGGGGGACCTTATCGAATATGGATACAAAGCGTTGGGAGTGTCCTAATCCTGCTGGCTAATGAGTTTTTGTGATCCCTTTTAGCCCTCCTTACTCCTTCCTTAAGTATATTTCTACTTTCCTTGCATTCCACAGTTGCTTCGTGTGTTCCTAGCCTCCAAGCCTTGACAAATGCTTCCTTTTTCTCTTGAACTGGGCTCATAATATCTCGTTATCCAAGATTCCCAAAACTTATCCTTCATCCCTACAAGAATGTGCCCGTCCTGAATCCCTATGAACTTAGACTTGAAAGCATCCCACGTACCAGATGTTAATTTGCTCTCAAACATCTGCTGCCAATCTACATTCTTCAGTTCCTGCCTAATATTGTTGTAATTAGCCTTCCCCCAATTTAGAACCTTAACTTGAGGGTTACACATTTCTTTATCCATCAGTACCTTAAAACTTACTGAATTGTGGTCACTGTTCCCGAACTGCTCCCTTACTGAAAGGTCGACTACCTGACCCGGCTCATTCCAAAATACGAGGTCCAGTATGGCCCCTTCCCTCGTTGAACTATCTACATACTGTTTTAAGAAGCCCTCTGTATGCTCCACTCACACTCTGTCCCATTCACGCCCCTAGCACTAAGTGAGCCCCTGTCAATGTAGGGGAAGTGAAAATCTCCCATCACAAAATCCCTGTTACTTTTAAACCTTGCCAAAATCTGCGTAAATATCTGTTTCTCTCCCGCTGGCTGTTGGGCGGCCTATAATATTGTGATTGCACCTTTCCTATTCCTGAGCTCTACCCATTTTGCCTCGCTGTGTGAGCCCTCCGAGGTGTCCTCCTACAGTACAGCTGTGATATTGTCCTTCATCAGTAGTGCAACTCCCTCACCGCTTTTACATCCCCCTCTATCCCGCCTCAAACATCTGTACCCTCGAATGTTAAGCTGCCAATCATGTCCTTCCCTGAGGCAAGTTTCCGTAATAGCAACAATATCATAGCTCCAAATACCAATCCAAGCTCTACGTTCATCTACCTTATCTGTTACACTTCTTGCGTTGAAACAAATGCACTTCAGTCCACCAGACCCTCTTTGATTAGCAACCACACCCTGCCTGCTCTTTCTCTGAGTCTTACTGGCCCTTCCATGTTGTTCCCCTTCAGTTAAATCACCTTTGCTTTGGTTCCCACCTCTGCCAAAGTAGTTTTAATCCTCCCGTGTGACACTAGCAAACCTCCCGGCAGAATATTTATGCCTTTCCAGTTGAGATACAACCCGTCCTTCTTGTACAGGTCCTACATGCCCCAGAAAAGACCCCAATGGTCCAGATATCTGAAACCCTCCTCCTACACCAGTTGTTTAGCCACGTGTTCAGCTGTACTATCTTCCTTTTCCTAGCCTCACGGGCACGTGGCGCAGGGCGTAATCCTGAGATTACAACACTCGAGGTCCTGCTTCTTAACTTTCTCCCTAACTTCCTAAACTGCTGCTGCAGGACCTCATCATTCTTCCTACCTATGTCATTAATATTAATATGTACCACGACCTCTGGCTGTTCACCCTCTCCCTTCAGAATGCTTTGAGCCCGTTCAGAGACATCCTGGACGTTGGCATCAGGCAGGCAACATACTATTCTAGAGCTTCTTTCATGTCCACAGAAGTGCCTATCTGCATCCCTAACTATAGAGTCCCCTCTAACTATTCATCTAGTGCTCTTTGTCCCTCCCTGCTTAACAACAGATCCAGCCGTGGTGCCACTGCTTTCGCTCTGCTGCTGTTATCCCCTAACAGGCCATCCCCCCCAACAGTGTCAAAAACATATATTTGTCAGAGAGGGGGGCGACCACAGGGGCTTCCTGCACTGTCTGCACTAATTCCTGCATTCCTGCACTAAAGTCGGTAACAATTCTGCTCACCAGGGACAAGGTGATGTTTTGGGAATATCAGTGTATCAACAATTCAGAGATCTTGTTGGAATTTAAAGGCAATAGATACAACCCTAAATATTATATATTCTCGATAATATAATCCATTGGTGCACTGAAAAAAAAGCTGCCGAGTTTATTAAAGCCCTTAATTGATCGAATTATTTCCAGTTTGCTCAGCAGGCCTACACAAGAGTCCGCACACACGTCAACCTTGTTGCCTCTCAAACTCCCTCTGAAATGTTCAAGCCTGTCGCTCAGATCAGGGCCATTTTTGGGCGACAAATGCAGGCTCCTTTCACCACGCCCACATCCCATGAAATAACGAAAATGATGTCGAATCACGCTGAAAGTAACTCACTGGTATACTGGGTGAAGGGAGTTACCATTAACACAACGGGTTATTGCGATCTGGAATTGCTGCCGGCAAGGATGAAGGAAGAGATTCAATAATAACTTTCACAATGCAAATTCCGCCAATAAATCAAAGGGAACGTAATGAATGAGTTTTCGAATATGGAACAAAAACATAAGCAGTCAGAGTAAACAATGAGCCAGTAAATTCACGATGAGCCGATCGTGCCTCTTGTCCATAAAATAAGCTTACTTTGAATGTGGAACAATTCCTCTGAAATATCACTGGTTAAACCATTGCACAGATCATCCTATTGCGCATTGCGATGAAAAGCAGGCGCGGGTGACACGTTTACCTTTTGTTTCCTCTTTCATTGTCTCAGTTAATAATCAGAATATTTACCATGTCTAAATAATGTGTCAATGTTTGAGCCAATCCTCAGTCTGCATATGTGATTATTCACAACAATACTCTGCGCGATGATATTAAGAGCATCCGTGTTCCAGTCATCTCATTGTGACTCTGAAGAGGTCAGTGGAGAACATGGAAAACATTGATTTGCTGCTTGTCTTCGTGGTCCTGGTGCAGCCCATCACTGCCGAGGAAGATGTGAATGCCAGGATGTGAATGCCAGGATGTGGTGTGGAACTTTCTCTGTACATAATATCGAGAAACGTCCCCTGAAATCTGTGCTGCCATTCGATTCTTGTTTTTTTTCTGACCAAATACTCCCAGCCGCCGTAATGTATTGTGCCAATACACCTCATGTTTGCTGATCTCTCTCTGACCTTCCTTAATTCGTTGATCATATTCAGCCCGAATATAAGCGGGATATTTACGCTCCTGCAAACCTGGATTCATGTGCAATCTAGAAGTTTAACGGATCTGTAAATTCCAATTGTGTGAAACCCTCCACAAAGTTTTCAACTTTCTCTTGTGTCTCCTTTAAGGCGACTTTAGATCGCAAACGATTTCAGTCAGTTTTGCTCACCTGTCGTGAAGATCAGTTTAAGTAGTTCAGTGTATGTTTTCTATCTAATCATGATTTCCCCTTCAAAGCATAGAATCAGTCTCACCAATTTCGCTGTAAATAGTTATTCTGCTCATAACGTGGATCACAATTGGAATGTGTGAAAATGTACATTTCTTCATAACGTGTTAAGGATTATCTCAGCAGACGTTAGATATTTCAGCGCATTATGTTCCAAGTTAGACCGCATTGGACTGTTGTTTACTGCCTACTTAGCTGGCTCAGAAAAGATTGTAAGATTTCTAAACAGTTGAGTTCTCTGTACTCCCTTGTTAGGACACATTGAGAATATTTGGAAAAAGCATAATTCTTTATATTTTCATTCGAAACAGACCTGGTCTCTTGAGGTTACCGACTGCTGTCATCCATGAGCTTTCTCTGGTTTTATTTCCTTCCAGGATGTGACAAGAAAGGTGGGATCTACAGAGTAGGCCGATGTGAGGATGATGAGGCTGAGGTACGTGGTAAATATGTATCTTCTATGCAGTGTTGCAATGCTAATTGAGATATGCAAATGAAATATTACCCTGCAGAACCCTTCTGAGAACCGGATTGAAGGTATCTGTCATTTCAGTAATTCAACTTCTGCAACATTGTGTGATTCGAATTTCACCTGCCGCACTGCTTTCTGAAGCATTCCAATAAAATACAATTCACTGCATTGAACACAGCATTTTGCCTGTGCTGCATTTCTATGCCGAATCCTTGTGTCATCAGTTTGTCATGGATGGAAGAGTGGTCAGAAATTGTCAGAGCCACATATACATGTTGCAGCACCAGCATGTCCCCCAAAATATATCTAACTGCCAATTTTCCAGTTTCATGGAATACTATTCCTGGGATTCTCCTGTGAAACTGTCAGAGCAGATCCACCACCAGGTGAGCGAATAATGACATTTAACAGTGCGGGGCTGGCCCTGGGTCTCTTCAACTTTGACTGCAGAGTCTACAATCCTTCAAGGGATCAGGACAAACAAAAGAAATCAAAGGCTTATTTGGCTATCACCACTCTAGTTGATTCAGATGTGCTACTTCCAAATTCTGTTAACATTACTTGGCACAGGAGATGAAAGTAGCAATGCACAAAGTAGGAAACAATTTCTACAGTTATGTGCTGATCAGCATGTCTGCACCGCTCGCACCGACATGGACAAACCCAATCAGACCATAATAGGTGGGGGCAGAAGCTCGTCATTCGGCCCATCGAGTGTTCCCCACCAATCAATGACTTACCTGAGATGATAATCATTAACTCCACGTTCCTGCCTTTTCGCCAGTAAATTTGATTCCCTTCCGAGTTAAAACCGATCCTTCTCCGGCTTGAACATACTTAGGAACATTACGAGCAGTGCATGCACAATCAGTTTAGTGACTGCCTTTAGTATCCGAGGATGCAGCACATCGTGTCCAGGGAACTTCTCAGCCTATTTGTCCATTAGCTTGCTGAGTATTGTTAATCCAGTATTGATGATTATTGTATTAATTTCCTCACCATAGTTTTCTCTTTGATTATGTAGCATTTTTGTAATACTATTAGTGTGTTCTACGGTGAGCACTGAAGCAAAGTATTTACTTAGTTGTTCTGCCATTTCATAGTTCCCCATTATGAATTCCCCAGTTCCATTCTCTGAGGGCCGGAATTTCACTTTGGTCTCCCTCGACATCTTTATATATTGAGTGAAATTCTTACTCTTCGTTTCCTATTATTTGCAAGTTTATCAATTCCGTCTTTGTTTCTGTTTCTTCATTATTCTTGGTTTCCAAATTCTTCACAGCCATCTTGATTACCATTAATATTTGTCATGTTTTTTTTTTCACTACAATATCGTTTACTTCCTTTCTTGAGTCACTCATCTCCGAAAATCTATCTTCCTAATAAGGTCGTGAATCCTGAAGCATTTTAATAAACGTCTGCCAGTGTCGATAAACCACTGAACATGATTTGTAGCCCACTGCAGCCAGCTTGTCGCCATTCCGAGGTAATCACCTTATTTAAGTTCAGCAGAGTTGTTACTGATCCATATTTTCTACTCACAAACTGAAAACTAAACTCTGCCATGTTTTGGAAACTAATTCCCAGCGGTCCCAAGGCCTGGTATTTTTATTCATCCTGTCTCAGAACAAATTAAATTTGATTTGATTTCATTTCATTTATTGGTGTCACATGTATTAGCATACTGCAAAAAATATTGTTTCTTGCACGCTATATAACAAAGCATAACGTTCAGAGAGAAGGAAACGAGGGATTGCAGAATGTAACGTTCCAGTCTTAGCTGGGGTGCAGAGAAAGGTTAACTAAATGCGAGGTAGGTCCATTTAAAAGCGTGATGGCAGCAGGGAAGAAGCTGTCTTGAGTCGTGACCTCAGAATTTTGTATCACTTTCTCGACGGAAGAATGTGGAAGAGCATATGTCTTGGATGTGTGGGATCCTTAACTACGCTGGCTGCTTTTCCCCGAGGCAGTGAGAAGTGTAGACAGAGTCAATGGATGGGAAGATGAATTGCGTGATGGATTGGACTACATTAACGAACTTTTGTAGTTGCTTGCTGTCTTGGGCAGAGCAGGAGCCATACAAAGCTGTGGTACAACCAGAAGGAGTGTTTTCAATGGTGCATCTCTAAAAGTTGCTGAGAATCAAGAACAAAGAACAAAGAACAATACAGCACAGGAACAGGCCCTTCGGCCCTCCAAGCCCGCGCCGCTCCCCGGTCCAGGATTGAATCCTGAATCCAGGATCCCCGCCCAATTTTCCAGCCTATCTACATCCTAATATCCTATCCACCGAGCTGTCCCTCACAGCTACGATGCTTTGTTCATCACAACCTATTAACTCACCCCCACCCCCCCCATTCCAGACCACGTGATCTCCAGGGAGAGGCGAAAACCCAGAGTGAAAACCCCAGGGCCAATATGGGGAAAAGAAATCTGGGAAATTCCTCTCCGACCCCCTGAGGCGATCGAAACGAGTCCAGGAGATCACACTGGCCCTGATCAGAAAATGCTTCCCAACCCTATTCATTTCCACTTCTGTTTTACGAACACCATCTGAATTCCCTGCCCCCGAAGGGAATAGGTTCCCAACTATCCGCAGTCTCGCTCTGTGCTGGCACCAGCAAGATGATCATAGAATGAAGCCTTGAAACCAGAAACAAAGAACAATTAGCCCGCGCCGCTCCCTAGTCCAAACTAGACCACTCTTTTGTATCCCTCCATTCCCACTCCGTTCATATAGCTGTCTAGATAAGTCTTAAACGTTCCCAGTGTGTCCGCCTCCACCACCTTGCCCGGCAACACATTCCAGGCCCCCACGATCCTCTGTGTAAAATATGTCTTTCTGATATCTGTGTTAAACCTCCGCCCCTTCACCTTGAACCTATGACCCCTCGTGAACGTCACCACCGACCCGGGGAAAAGCTTCCCACCGTTCACCCTATCTATGCCTTTCATAATTTTATAAACCTCTATTAAGTCTCCCCTCATCCTCCGTCTTTCCAAGGAGAACAACCCCAGTTTCCCCAATCTCTCCTCATAACCAAGCCCCTCCATACCAGGCAACATCCTGGTAAACCTCCTCTGTACTCTCTCCAAAGCCTCCACGTCCTTCTGGTAGTGTGGCGACCAGAACTGGACGCAGTATTCCAAATGCGGCCGAACCAACGTTCTATACATCTGCAACATCAGACCCCAACTTTTATACTCTATGCCCCGTCCTATAAAGGCAAGCATGCCATATGCCTTCTTCACCACCTTCTCCACCTGTGACGTCACCTTCAAAGATCTGTGGACTTGCACACCCAGGTCCCTCTGCGTCTCTACACCCTTTATGGTTCTTCCATTTATCGTGTGGCTCCTCCCTACATTATTCCCACCAAAATGCATCACTTCGCATCACATGCAATCGTAGCTGGCATTCCTAATTTCCTTACTCTTCTGAGAAAGTAGAGGTGTTGGTGGGCTTCCATAACTATAGTGTCAGCAAAGGAGGACCAGGAGAAGTTGTTGGTGATCTAGAGACTTAAAAATTTGAAGCTTTAGACCAATTCTATTCGTCCCCGTTGATGTAGACAAGGAAGTGTTCTCCAGTCCGCTTCATGAAGTCAATGACAATCGCCTTCGTTTTATTGAGATTATCATTGCACCAGTTCAGAAGAGTCTCTATCTCATTCCTCTACTCTGTCTCGTGAATGTTTGAGATCCGACCCACTACGGTGGTGTCATCAGCAAACTTGGAAATCAAGTAAGAGGGGAATTTGACCACAAAGCCATAGGTGAATAAGAAGTACATTAAGGGTCTGAGCGCACAGCCTTGTGGGGCACCAGCGTTGAGGATGATCGTGGATGAGGTGTTTTTGCTTATTCTTATTTATTGTGGTCTGCCAAATGAGTAGAGACTAATTCGGTTAGGATTATATTAAATGGAGGTTAAGTTTTAAGTATCGTTATTCATGCAACGTGTAGGCTTATTGCCTACATTGCGAAGAGTTTACCTTGAAAATTACATTGTCGCCACGCTCCAAGGCCTATTTGGATAAACTGAAGGAGAATTTATCATGGCCAATCCACCTAACCAGCATGTCTTTCGAGCGATATGAGGAAATCCGTGCACCAAAAAGAAATTTACGCAGGCACAAGGAGAACGTGCGGACTCCGAATCGAAAGTGACCCAAGCCAAAACTAAGTCCCTGGCGCTGTTAGGCAGCAGTGTTCACCACTGTGCCACCGTGCCCCCATACTATTGTTCATCTGGTCTCATTCTGCTACCAGTTTTTTCAGTCATTTACGAGTTATGAATCTCGAATTAACAGTTAATCTGAAGATGATTTTGAGTACAGTTTATCTGATGACGATTTTACGCATGAACGTCCAGGACACTGTCTGAGAGCTTATTTAGCCTTGCCTGGGTCAGACAGCAATCAGAAATTCCATTGCTGTGTACCAGCTTGCCAACAGCTCGCATTCAAAGGAAATGGGTGTGAGCAGTCTACACATACTGCCACTCGAAAATTGTGTTGAAACAGAAATGGAGTGTTGAATGCACAACTGTTTCTATGTTCACCCCTTTAACCGTAAGACACTCGCATAAACTTGAAAGGATATGAAACTCTGATCAATCAAAGTTTACTGTTCCAATAACTTAACAAATATATCGCCCGAGGTAATGGTACTTTTAACGTGCCAAATACTCCCTGAGGCATGATCACATACGGACTATGAACACGTGTCCAAAAAGTCGATTAAAACATGATCAAAGACGACTCTCCTTGGAACATGCTAGCAATGTAGTGAGGTGGAGAGATTTAAGCAAGGAATTGCCGAGATTGGGAATCAGGCAGCTGAAGGCATTGTCAGCTAATCGGGGCTTAGAGAGGAATTTGGAATGAGAGGATCTGGGAACAGTGTAGGCAAGGGCTTGGTGAGGTTACAGAAATAGCTTGTGTTGCCTTATCTGCAGGTGGTCACTATGTAATGAATTACTGTAGAGCTGGAATAGGCTAAATATATAGGGACTGGTGTATATGCTGGAGAGGAATATATCAATATGGAGAATCGAGAGGGCGAGAGCAGGTAACAGAGAAATGAAGATTTGAAGACTGCATGTGTTTCCCATAGGGGCTGGGAACGCCCTGGGCATTGGGGAGGGTGGGGTGTGGTTCTGGGAACTTGAAGCAACAACACAGACAGATGAAGGTTTATGTTATTTTACGGGATCAGTGAAAATCTCATTCCACACCAACACTCTCAGGATAGGTAAAGCACGGGGATAAATCCCAGGACAGGTAAAGCATGGAGACAGATAGAGAGTAAAGCTCCCTGTACACTGTCCACATCAAACATTTCCAGGATAGTTACATCACGGGGTGAGATAGAGAATAAATCTCCCTCTACACTTTCCCAATAAAACAATTCAAGGATAGTTACAGCCGGGGGTTAGATACAGTGTAAATTTCCCTCTACACTGTCCTATCAAACCATCCCAGGAGAGGTACAGCACGGGGTTAGACACAGAGAAAAGCTCCTTTTGCCCTGTCCCATCAAACATTCCCAATGCAGGTACAGCACGGGGCTAGATACAGCAACAGACTCCCTATGTGCTGTTCCCATGGTACACTCACAGCGCAAGTACAGCAAGGGGTTAGATACAGAGTAAAGCTCCCTCTACACAGCTCCCATCAAACGCTCCCAGGAAAAGTACAGCACGGGATTCTAAACAGGATAAATGCCACCCTACCATGCCCCCAAAGATAGAGTATACTGCCTCCACACTGTCCCCATCGAACAATCCTAGGGCAGGTACAGCACCGTGTTAGACACAGAGTAAAACTACCTCTATACCATCCCCATCCAACACTCACAGGTGAGTGACAGCATGGGTTTAGATACAGAGTAAAGCTCCCTCCACACCTTCCCCATCCAACACACCCAGGACAGAAACAGCACGGGGTTAGATACAGAGTAAAGCTCCCACTACACTGTCCCCCATCAAACACTCCCAGGACAGGTAAAGCACGGGGTTAGATTCAGAGTAAAGCTCCCTCTACACTGTCCCCATCAAACACTCCCAGGACAGGTACAGCACGGGGTTAGATACAGAGTAAAGCTCCTCTACACTGTCCCCATCCAACACACCCAGGACAGAAACAGCACGGGGTTAGATACAGAGTAAAGCTCCCTCTACACTCTCCCCATCAAACACTCCCAGGACAGGTACAGCACCGGGATAGACACAGAGTTGGGTCTCATGATCACACTCAAAATCTCCACGTTCAAACAGTTAATGGATCAATCATTCCAAAAGTTCTCACATCTTCACTTGAACATTTGGAATTTGGGGGCTGGGTTTATGGCTGTAAAGCCCAGGTTTTGGTTTTGCTCCATTGGAGTTGATGGCGGAATGATATCCTGCTCTTTGGGAACGAGTTCCTTTCTCAGCGTTATTCTAAATTGTTCCTTCAAGACCTCGGGGATTCTCTCCTCCTCTACCTCTATGGTGACACTATTTTCCCTGTCGCCCGACAGTGTAAACTGGGTTGTGGTCAGCCTTCTGCCCGTGAGGGTGATCAGGATGCCGGGGAGATGCAAGCAACAACGGGACTATTAGAAGGAGCGAGACTGCGGAGATATCTGCTGCTATAGGCACATGACCTCCAGCCTCTTACTGTCCAGGGTGAACTTGCTCTTGGTGGCACACGTCTACACTTAGTCTCCATCAATGATGCTTCTCTGGACTTACCAGTTGCCCTGGTCCTCTCACAGGGTCTAAGTTCCGGTTTCCTGCCGCGGCTCCCTTTCCGCCTCCAGAATCAGCGGGCTGCGAAAACACTTCCTGAAGGCCACTTCGCACAACCACCTCCTGCCCTCCAGCTCCACCAGCAATGCCAGGTGCTCCCGGGGAGGCCCATAGCGCTGCGTTTCCAGCGAATTGAACTGTGCAGCGGGCAGGCTGACCCCGGTGCAACCCAGCTCTCCCAACCGCCAGGCCAACAATCCATTCAGCTTGTAGCAGAAGCCCGCATGGCGCTGATCCACCACCTTCCGGTACAGAAAGGGCAGCTCCAGGAAGATGTCCTCGCCACAGTGGTTGGCCAGGCTGCCAAAGGGCACCGAGAGGACATGGCAGCGGTGGATCTGCATCATGTTCACCAGTGACGGCCGTCTGGAGCCCTGGAAGCCAATCCTCGCCAGGTATCTGCCTGCATCCATCCCTGGCTTTTGCTGCTTGGATTGGAATCAAGAAGAGTATCGAGTATTGAGAGCACAGTAACAGACCATTCTATCCCTCTTCTCTATGCTGCTGCTTGTCCCACACCAGCTCTGCTTCCCCTCTCCATAGAACATCAATAACATCGCCAATTTCTTTCTCCCCGAAATACAGCTCTAAATACCTCTAAATACAGCTCTTTCACCTTAACTAGCTTGAGATTAGTCATCCCTCCCGCTGCCTGTGCGAGTGAGTTCCACATTTTCCCAACACTCTGGTTAAAGAAGATTCTGCTAAATTTGCCAATGGGCTTCACGAGTGACTGTCTCATATTCACACAGATTTACGGGACACTCATAGACTTGTCACACTTTCTGTTCTTTCTCACCCACTATCCTTTTCTCCCTTTGTCGCTCCCTTTCATTTTCCTTCTCACTGTTCCTCTCCTCCCTTTGTTACAGCCTCTAATTTTCCTTCTTAGTGTCCTTCTTTCTCTGTCTCTCTGTCACACCCTCTCTTTTTTCCTTCGCACTGCTCCTCTCTCTCATTGTCACCTCCTCCAATTTTCCTTCTCACTATCTCTGTCTCATTCTTACACTCTTCCATTTTCCACCTCACTGACTTTCTCTCTTATTCTCCTCTCACTAAACCTTTCTATTTCTGTCCTTCACTCTGTACCTCTCACTGTAGCTTACATTATAACTATTTTGTCCTCTCTGCCATTCAATCTCTCTCTCATTCTATTGCTCGCTGTCTGCGTCTCACGGCCTCCCTCTCCGTCTCTCTCCCACGTTGGTTCGATCTCTCGCTCGCTATATTGCTCTCGCTGTCACTCTCTGTCAGTCCTCTCTCTCTCTCTCTCTCTCCTTGCTTGTCCTCTCTCACTCACTCTCACGTTATCTCTCGGCCACTCTATCGTATATTTCATTTTCTATTCCTCTCTATCCCCATCGCTCTCCCTCACTGTCCATCTCCCGCCCTGAAAATCTCCCTCCTTCCAACGCTCTCTGTTTCGCTCTCTCTCACCTTCTCTCACTCTCTCACCACTCTCTCAGTTCCCTCTCTGACACTGTCCAGCTGTCCCTCTCTCTGACATGTCCTATCTCTCGCTCGTCCTCTACCCCACTATTTCCGCTCACCTCTCTTTCCCTGCCTCTCATTTATTTCTCCATTCTCTTTCCTTGTGAACGAGTGAAAGAATATTTTGTCAAGGTGGATACTGTTGTAATTGCTTCTGAGACCAGGGTCCAGAATCTCGATAACGGTAACGATGAAGTTTTGAGACATAAATTGTGTATGAAAGACTGGTAAATTCTATTGAAAGGAAGGGCAATGGAGAGGCCATGGCAGGTATTCCAGCAATGAATAGGTGACCTCCAGAAGTTGGTCAATCCTGTTGGTTGCCAGAGTTGTAAGGCAACATCAGCCCACGGAAAATTAGGGATAGTATTAGATTAAAAAACACTCACAGATTGGCAAGAAAATAATGAAGACCAGAGGATTTGGAACAATTGAAAATTCAGCAAATCAGGACCAAGTGAATCGTTATGAAGGGGAAATTACAGTATGAAATTATGTTGTAAGGGAACATAAAAAGAACTGACCATAAACTTTTCTGTAGGTTCTATCTCTCTCTCTCTCTCACACGCACACATACAAACTCACACACACACACACTGAAAGGCACACACACACACATTCACGCACACACACACAGACCGACACTGCCCGAGAGATTCAAACAGCGAATGACATAGAGAGACAGAAATAATCCTTTCTGTTAAAAGTTGATCGTGATCCAAAACCACTCATTGTGGCACATTTTCCAGCAGTTTGAGCTGAATCTGACAATATCCAACAAAGTGTGGATTGCTGAATCTCTCTCTTGCTGCGTTGTGTATGTGTGTGTGTGTGTGTTGGTGTGTGTGGGTGTGTGTGGGCGTGTGTGTGTGTGTGTGTGGCTGTGTGTGTGTGTGTGCGTGTGTGTGTGAGAGAGAGAGCGTGTGTGAGAGAGAAAGTGTGTGTGTGAGAGAGAGAGTGTGCGTGAGAGAGAGCGTGTGTGAGAGAGAAAGTGTGTGTGTGAGAGTGAGTGTGTGTGCGTGTGTGAGAGAGAGAGATAGAGTGTGTGCGTGTGTGTGCGCGCGCACGCATGCATGTGACGGTGTGTGTGTGTGTGTGTTTTCCGTGCGTGTGTCAGTCTCTATCTCTTTATGTGTGGGTGTTTGGGTGTGTGCGTGAGTGTTTGTGTGTTTTGTTAGAGTTCTGTCTTTTTCTCAGCGTGAATTATTGAATTAAGGTGTGTATGAAAGAGAGATTGTATGTGTGTCTCCATGTGTATGTGTTTTAAGGAAGAGAGAATGAACGAGACAGACACAGATCGTGTGTTTTGTGTCTGTGATTAAGAAATAGAGCGAGATATAACGTGTACGTGTGTCTCTGTGTTAGTCTCTGTTTGAATCTCTGGACCAGTGTGTGTGTGAGAGAGAATCTCTCTCTCTCTCTCTCTCTTTGTGAGTTCCTGTGTGCGTCTGTGTGTGTGTGCGTGTGTATGTGTGTGTGTGTGTCTGTGCGAGTGAGTGTGTGCTGCGTGTGTGTGGGTGTGAATTTTGTCAGAGTTCTGTCTCTGTCTCTCTTTGAATGAATGGATTAAAACGCTGAAAGCACTTTCTCCTCAAAGCTGTTACAATAGCTTCTGATTTAAATTCTGATCTGTTGACAGCTACGAGCTACATGAGCTGTCATTGTGTGGTGATGGAGCAATGTTGCAAAGAGATTGTAGTTTGCAGAAGTGACTCGTGCTGTACAGTTAGTTCTTGTATCACCAGACACTGCAGGTGAACTTTGTTCCTCATTCAACATTGGAGGTCGCGTCTGCAGATCGGGATCATTCCAGTCCGCAATGTGCACATTTGGTGCTGTTATCAGCCACTTGTGAAATGCAATGAGTAAACTTTGCTATACTCTCCAATAGCTTTGCTAGATATTGCAAAGGATGAATGTTACATTATCGACCATGCTGAGGGTTTATCTTATCAGGGCGACCTGATGTAGGTGTACAAGATTATGAAGGGCATGGAGAGAGTGGATGAGGAACAATTAGTCCTCTCAGTTGAAGGGTCACACCCGAAGGGACATCGGTTCCAGGTGAGGGACAGGAGGTTTAGGGGGGATGTAAGGAAAAACAATACCCACGGGTGGTGACGGTCTGTAATGCGCTACCTAGGAGGGTGGAAGAGGAGGGTTGCCTCATTTCCTTCAAAAGGTATCTGGATGATCCCTTGCCACATCATCGCATACAGGGATATGGGCCAAGCACTGGCAAATGGGGTTAGTTGGGCGACCAGGTGTCTTTATTGTGTTGGTGCGGATGCGATGGGCCGAAGGACCTCTTCTGAGCTGTATGATTCTATGATTCTATAATTCTAATTCTAACAGAACAATTTTCGCAGTTGCACACAATGATTCTCCTTCTGCCTGCGTGGGGTTTTACTGGGTACTAGAGTTTGCTTCTTCAGTCCAAAGGTCATAGAATCATTGCATCATAGAGCCCCTCCTTTGCAGAAGCAGACCATTTATTCCATCGAATCTGCACCGACAACAGTCGCACACAGGCCCTATCCCCGGTACCCTATGTATTTATCCTGCTCATCCCACTAACCTGCACGTTTTGGGGGAATTTGGCATGGCCAATCAACATGACCCTCACATCTTTGGAGAGTGGGAGGAAGCCGGAGCACCCGGAGAAAACCCACCCAGGAATGGGGAGAATGTGAAAACAGAACACAGAGAGTCACCCGAGGCGGGAATTGAACTCAGGTTCCTGGTTTGGGAGGCAGCAGTGCTAACCACTGTGCCACAAAATAATGTAAGAAGTTTACAACACCAGGTTAAAGTGGACTTTAACCTGGTGTTGTTAAACTTCTTACTGTGTTTACCCCAGTCCAACGCCGGCATCTCCACATCATGACCACAAAATAATAACATGGCAACGTAGAAGATAGAAAGGAACAGGAGGAGGCCACTTAGCCCTTCAAGCCTGCTCCGCCATTCATTACGATCAGGGTTGATCATCCGACTCAATTGCCTAATCCTGCATTCGCCTCAAGTGCTATACCTAACTGCCTCTTAAATACATTCCATGCGCACTTTAGGTGGATTAGACATGCTCAATTGCCCCTTATTTCCCCAAGGTTTACATGTTAGGTGGATTACCGGGGTATATGCATGGAGTTATCAGGATAGGTTGGGGTTAAGTCTTGGTAAGATACTCTGTTGGAGAGTCAGTGCTGACTCGATGGGCCGAAGGGCCCCTTTTTCCATTGCGTGGTTTCTGTGAATACTATGATTCTAATAATTCTCTGGGTTCAAAATCCATCAGGTTTTTGGTGAAATTTGAATTGAATACCAAATTTCGAACTGAATGTCTAAAGATTAAATCGAAGTTTTGCAAACTCCCACCGGGTTATCTAATGCCCTTCAGGGAAGGAAATGTGCCACCCTTACTTGGTCCATATGTGAGCTCATTACACTGCACATAGTTTACTGTTAAATACGCTCTGAATTACCTGGTGAGTTTCACAATTCAGTGGCAATTTGGCATGGGAATGAATTGCTGGGTCATCCTTATATGGCAAGATCTGTGCTGTGTATCCTGGCCTCCATGGTCATTATAGTGACAGTCGTGCCACACAAATGACAGGCAATGACCATCACCAATAAGAAACACTCTAAACATTGCCCCTTGACAGTCAATGGTGTAACCATCACTGAATATCCCACTGTTAACATCTTGGGGTTACCACTGACGAGAAGCTGAACTGGACTCACCACAAAAACACAGTGGTTACAAGAGCAGGTCAAAAGTTCAGAATTCTGCGGAGAGAAACACATCTCCTAATTCCCCAAATCCGGCCATAAGTCAGGGGTGGAATGGAATACTCCCTACTTGCTTGGATGGGTGCAGCTCCAACAACACTCAAGAAGCTTGACAACATCCAGAGCAAAGCAGCCCACTTGATTGGCACCCCAGATACAGAAATCCACTCCCTCCACCACCGACGCTCAATAGCAGCAGTGTGTACCATCCACAAGATGGACTGCAGCAGCTCACCAAAGATCATGAGACAGCTCCTTTCAAACGCAGGACCACCTCCACCTAGAAGAACAATGGCAGAAGATACATGGGAACACCACCAGCTGCAAGTTACCCTCCAAACCACTCACATCCTGACTTCGCAATGTACCGCCGTTCCTGGGTAAAAATCCTGGAAATCCCTCCCTAACGGCATTGTGGGTCAACCCAAGCACATGGACTGCAGCGCTTCAAGAAGACAGCTCACAACCGCCTTGTCAAGGGCAAATAGGGATGGGCAATAAATGCTGGCCAGCCAGCAGCTCTTATGTCCCACGAACGAATTAAAATAAATACCCCTCGGTGAGATGATGTGCCAACATGTAAACACAATGCTCAGAATGCAGTTCACCCCAGGTTGAATCCTAAAGAGCTCAGTTCGGCTACAGCAAAGCCTCCCCACCTGTTTATTACAAACCCATTAATCTAAAACGGGGTGGGACTCTCTTTGTTGATGTTGGCAGCGTTTCGCTCGATAAGCTCCGAACTTTGATCAGTTAGTGTTTTCAGTTCTTGGTGAATCGATGTTTACGACATTACTGTGCAGAATTTTGGGTTCATCAGCAGCAAGCAGCGAATCAATGTAAGTTACACACATTTTACTGGTGAGATTAACGTGTCAAATATTCGAAATTGTGTGTGATTGATGTTTAGTTGGCATCGGTGCCGACTGTTTTCAAAATGAATCATTCTGGGGGTGTGAATATCAGTGGAAAGGCCGCTGGTTAAAGCACATCACTGTTTACACTCCTTGAGGTATTGATGTGCCTAGTTATTGAACTGGTGCTGCTCACTTGCTGGAGGTGTTGTTTGATCGTCTTTGCATCATTCTGCACCAAAGCAATACAGAGACGCTAACATTCGTCCACATCAGATTTGTCCACTTTATTTCAAAAGGAAATTGAAGGTAGTGTTTTATTCCAAACTTCTCCTCCAATTTTCCATTCAATTCAAGATGTTCGAGTGCATGGAAATAAAGAGACAAGGTATCTTTTATTTTCTCCGTCGAATACATAGAGTCGTGCAATATTTCCTCAGTACTGACCTTCCGAAAGTGCAGCACTCCCTCAGTACTGACCCTCCGAAAGTGCATCACTCCCTCAGTACTGACCCTCCAACAGTGCAGCACTCCATCAGTACTGACCTTCTAACTGTGCAGTACTCCCTGAGTACTGATCCTCCGACAGCGCAGCGCTCCCTCAGTATTGACCCTCCGACAGTGCGGCACTGCCTCAATACTGACCCTCCGACAGTGCTGCACTCCCTCAATACTGACCTTCTGACAATGCAGCACTCCCTCAGTACTGACCTTCCGAAAGTGCAGCACTCCCTCAGAACTGACCCTCCAACAGTGCAGCACTCCCTCAGTACGGACCCTCCAACAGTGCAGCACTCCCTTAGTACTGATCGTCTGACTGTGCAGCAGTCCCTCAGTACTGATCCTCTGACAATGCAGCACTCCCTCAGTACTGACCATCCAACAGTGCAGCACTCCCTCAGTACTGACCTTCTGACTGTGCAGCACTCCCTCAGTACTGATTCTCCGACAGTGCAGCACTCCCTCAGTATTGACCCTCCGACAGTGCAGCATTCCCTCAGTACTGACCATCCGACAGTGCAGCACTCCCTCAGTACTGACCTTCTGACAATGCAGCACTCCCTCAGTACTGAACCTCCGACAGTGCAGCACTACCTCAGTACTGACCTTCTAACAGTGCAGCACTCTCTCAGTACTGACCCTCTGACAGTGCAGCACTGCCTCAGTACTGACTCCCTGACAATGCAGTACTCCCTCAGTACTGACACACTGACAGTGCAGCACTACCTCAGTACTGACCTCTGACAGTGCAGCATTCCCTCAGTACTGACCTCTGACAGTGTAGCCCACCCTCAGTACTAATCACCTGGCCGTGCGATGCTGCCTCCCTCCTGATTCTCTGAAAATGTGGAACTTACTTCGGACTGACCTTCCAACAGTTTTGCTTTCCCACCTCACTGACCCTCTGATAGTGCAGAGCTGCCTCACCACTGGCCCTTAGATATTGTGGCGCTCCTCTCTCCTGACCCTCCGACAGTGCAACACGCCCTCAGTACTGACACTCTGACAATGCGGCACTCCCTCGGTACTGAACCTCTTTCAGTACAGCATTACCTCAGAACTGATCCTTCAATACTGCGCGCCCGTCTCCACCGCCCCCCCCCCCAACCCTCCATGATACTGAATACTCCCAGTACTTACACTTCAGTTCTCTCCGCAGTGACCTTCTCAGAGATCAGTTCCTTCAGTATGTAAAGTCGAATGTCCCCAGCGCTGACCTGCTACAATTCAGTGTTCGGTCAGTACTGGCCACTCTTTCCCTTAGCACTGACCCTTTGACACATCGGCACTCCCTCAGGACTGATACTCCAGCTCTATCAGCACACTCCCTCTGACACATCAGCACTGCTCCAGGACTGGTCACTCTCTCCCTCAGCACTGACCCTGACACTTCAGCGCTCCCTCAGGACTTGTCACTCTCTTCCTCAGCACTGACGCTCTGGCACATCAGTGCTACCTCAGGACTGACTCTCCAGCTCTCTCAGCACTGACCCTTTGACACATCAGTGCTGCTTCAGGACTGGTCACTCTCTCCCTCAGCACTGACCCTCTGACAATTCAGTTCCATCTCAGGTCTGACACTCCAGCTCCCTTAGCATGGACCTCCCGTCACATCAGCGCTCCCTCAGGCCTGGTCACGCTCTCCCTCAGCACTGCTCACTCTCTCCCTCAGTGCTGGTCATTCTATCTCTCTGTACTGCTCACTCTCTCCCTCAACTGGTCAGACTCTTCCTCATTAATAGTCACTCTCTCCCTCAGTTTTAGTCACACTCTCCTTCAGTACTCGTCACTCTCTCCCTCAGCACTGACCCTCTGAAACATCAGCCCTCCCTCAGTACTGCTCAGCAATTCCGCGAGCATTGACCTTCTGACAGATAAGCGCTCACTTAGCTCTACTTCACAAACTCGCTCAGAACTGACCCTCTGATAGATCAGTTTCTCTGATTACTGAAGACAAAGAAGGTTATTGATTTAACCTCTGACATTTTACCTGCGTGGTTGGAATGCTGCTGACACTTCATTTACATTGTTACACAATAATGAGCAAGTGTATTAATCATTTACAGAGTATACAAAGTAACATATAAATATCGCCTTATCTTTCCCCTTATTATCATAAAACATTCACACGCTGGACTTTGTATTCATGAATAAACATTGACTTTATGAGATACATCAGCATCCAATCAGGGAACCGGGACAGATCTTATTGACATTCAGTCTCATTCAAATATCCACTCCTCCATTCATTCTATTGATCCCTCTGTACTTGCCTCCTGTGAGCCACCCTGCGCGACTACAACCCCACATACACACCGTCCATGTTTCCATACCCTTTCTCGCACCCTCTAACCCACTTCCTCACCTGCTCATTGTCAGCAAGTAATAAGACAAGGCATAAAAACATTAGGCCAAGCGCCGGTAGTTTTCTCCCTCAGTCCTGGGCCAATTGTGCTCCAAATATGTGGAGGGTAGGTGGATTTCCCATTGCTTCATTGTCCCTTAGTGTCCGAAGATGTGCAGAGTAGGTGCATTGGTTATCGTTAGTTTCCTCTTACTGTCCAAAGATGTGCATGTTAGGTGGACTGGCGATGGTAAATTGTCCCTTAGTGTCGAAAGATGTGCAGGTTAGGTGGACTGATTATGGTAAATGTTCCCCTAGTGTCCAAAATGTGCTGGTTAGATCGGTTTGCCATGTTATCTTGCCCCTTTGTGTCCAAAGCTGTGGAAGATAGGTAGAATGGCAATGATAAATTGGCTTTTGGTGTCCAAAGTTGTACAGGATAGGCGGATTCGCCATGCTAAATTATCCCTCAGTATAAAATGTGTGCAGGTTAGGCACATTGACCATGAGAAATTAACCCATAGTATTCAAAGCTGTGTAATTTAGATGGATTGAGCATGGCAAGCTGCCCTTTAGTATCCAAAGTTGTGAAGGTTTGATGGATTGGTCATGCTAAGTTACCCCCTAGTGTCCAAAGATATGCAGGTTAGATGGATTGGCCAAGGTCAATTGTCCCTTTCTGTCCAAAGAATTGCAGGTTAGGTGGCTTCGCCATTTTAAATTGCCATTGAGTTTCCAAATGTGTGTAGGTTAGGTGACTTAATTACGGCAATGGAGCGTGGTTACAGGCATAGAACGGAGGGGAAGGCCTGGGGGGATGCACTTTCAGAGATTCGGTGCAGAGGAGATGAGCAGAATGGCTCCCTCCTGCGCTGTACGGATTCTATGGTTCCCCAAGTCAGCAACAGTTTGAAAATGATAACGTTTTGTCTGCCTCGACTGCACTTTTTAAAGGTGAATAGCTATTTTCTAAAGTTCCTTTAACTGCCTGTGAAAGCTTTGAGTGAGAGCTGAGGTCCAGAAAGAAGAATAAAGAAAGCACATATGGGATGGGCTTAATGGCCTCGTTTTGCCTCGTAACAATTCGATTATTTGTTTATAAACGTCCTGTTGAAGGGAAAGTGGGCCAGGATAAAGTGTCAGTATTCTGACAGATAGAGAACATTCTGGCTCTGGTTAGTTCCTTTACTTGGCACTTACTGTTTAGATGACCTTTGATCTTTGGGTTGGCCAATCAGGGAGGCAAATCCCTCAATTTATTTCTATTTTTCCCGCAGCAATGGAGCCGCAGAGTGAGGAAAATACTCGAGGGAAGATTCACGATATTTTGGGCACATTTGACCGTCCACATCTTCTGCTTGTCCTGAGACACATGCTAATCTTCAAAGAGTTGGTTCTCTGTATGTCTGACTCTGGTTGTAAGCTCAGAGCTCTGTTGAATTGAGTCGTTGCTTGGCTATGGAATGCGTATAGTGCAGAAGAGCTATTTGGCCCATCGAGTCAGCACCGACTCTCTGACAGGGTCTCCTACCCAAGCCCTATTCCCCCGCCCTAACCCAGAAAACCCACACATCGTTAGTCCCCCTCACCTACACAGCTTGGGACATCAAGAGGCAATTCACCATGGCTAACCCACCTCATGTACACATTTACGGACGATGGGAGGAAACCGGAGCATCGGAGGAAACCCACGCAGACACGGGGAGAAAGTGCAAACTTCTCACAGACAGGCACTCAAAGCTGCAATCATACACCGGCCGCTGGTGTGGTGAGGGAGCAGTACTTACCACTGTGCTGACCATAGACCGTTTATCAATAAGGAATGAAGATTGTTTTCGTTTTAGATCTATTGTCCTACTTTGGAGTATTTTAATGTTTGCTTGCTGTTTCCCCTCACCCCTCTATCTTTTTTTCCTGATTTCTTCTCTTCCTAGCTTTTCTCGTAACTTCCTATCTTACAAAATTGTGACTGGCACGGTGGCATAGTGGTCAGCAGAGTTGCGACACAGCGCCAAGGACCTGGGTTTGATTCTGGCCTTGGTTAAATATTTTTGCACATTCCCTCCATACCTTTATGGGTTGATTTGTTCCAACAGTTCCAAGATGTGTAGGCCAGGTGTATTGGCCATGCCAAATTATTCCTTAGTGTCCCAAGATGTCTTGGCTGATTAGCAGTGCAAATATTTGGGGATAATGGGATCGGCACGGGTATGGGCCTGGGTATGACTCTCTGACGGAGCGTTGGTGCAGACTCTATGGGCAGAATGGCCTCCTTATATACTGTAGAGACTTTATGATTGTATGACTCAATACATCACTCCTGCTTTCCCTGCCTCATTTCTCCCTCATGCGCTTTCAGCACCCGTGTTCTCTTCTTCTGTCCATTATCTTGGTTACTTCCATCCTCACGCCGTTCTATCACATCTTTCATAAGAAACTGTGTGGTGTTTTCATGTCCTCCCCATGTCTACGTGCGTTTCCACCATGTGCTAGAAACCTTTCGAGCATACAGAGGCATCAAGGCATGCAGATCCACAGTTCCATGGAGGTGGCAACTCAGGTGGACAAGATGGTCAAGAAGGTGTATTGGTATGCTGGCCTTCATTGGTCAGGCGTTGAGTCTCGGAATTGGAAAACCATGTTGCAGGTGTATAAGACTTTGGTTGGGCTGCATTTGTAGTATTGTGTACAATTCTGGCCGCCCCACTACCAGAAGGATGTTGATGCATTGGAAAGGGTGCAGAAGAGATTGACCAGGATGCTGCCTGATTTGGAGCGTAAGGACTATGAAAAAGTTTGAATAAACTTTAATTGTTTTTACTGCAGCTTCGGAGGAAGAGGGGGACCTGACAAAGGTTTAGAAGTTTATGACAGGCATGGATAGAGTGGATCGTCAGAGTCTTTTTCCCAGGGTCAAAGGTGAATTACACGGGAACATAATTTGGAAGCGCGAGGGGGGAAATTTAAAGGAGATGTCAGGGGCAAGCTTTTCAACAGCTGGTGGTGAATGCCTGGAACACGCTGCCGTAGGAGGTAATGGAAGCAGATTTTATAGCAACTTTCAAGGGACATCTATTTAGATACATGAATATTCAGGGAAAAGAGGGATATAGACCAGGTAGAGGCAAGAAAATATTAGATTAGAGAGGCAACTGTGTCGGCACAGACTTGGTGGGCGACAGGGCATATTCCTGTGCTTCACTGTTCATTGTTGTTCCTGTTTCCTTCCACAGTCAAAAGATATGCTGATTAGGTAGACTGTCCATGTTAAATTATCTCTTGGTGTCCCGATGTGCATAGGTTTGGGGAATAGAGGGCTGAATGCATGGGGTTATGGAGGTAGGACTGGGTATTTGCACTTTCAGAGAGTCGGTGCAGACTCGATGGGCCACATGGCCTCCTTCTGCACAGCAGTGAAGGTGTAACTATTTGCTTCCACATTTTCTTCACTTGCACTCTTCTTTAACCTTTGCAACCTGACAGCCTTAGCTAACTCTGAGGAATAGTGCGCAATTATACAGGAAGATTTCTGGAAGCTTGATGATTGTGTAGCGATGCAATAGATATAGTTAATCAGGGGTAATTTGAAGCCCTACAGGTTTTTTTTGGTAAATGATTGGGACATGCTGAGCGAATCACCAGAATCAACATCAGATCACATTATTCAATGCAAGTAAGGGGCAGATTCCTTAATTAATTGCACGAGCAAAGGAATCTGAGCGAATATGCGCATAGACCATTGAAGTGGGCAAGGCAAGTGAAGTGAGCAGTTCGTGCAACATGTGGTGTTCCACATTTTTGAAAATAGGGGTATTCTGTACAAGAGCAAGAAGTTTACATTGAACATTATTAGGATGGTAATGCGGCCTCAGCTGGAGAATTGTATATATTTAGACATGCCACACTCTGGGAAGTATGTGAACATATTTGAGAGAGACAAAAGAGATTCACAGAAGAGGCGATGGCCTATTAGTATTATTGCTACACAATTAATCGATAAATTTAACTAATGTTCTGGGGACATGGATTCGACACTTGGCAGCTGGTGAAAGTTGAAGTGAATAAAAAATGTGTGGAATTCGGAATCTACTGATGCCCATGAAACCATTGACAATTGTCGGAGAAACCCAAATCGTTCACTAATGTCCTTCAGGGAAGGAAATCTGCAGTCCTTACCTTGTCTGGACTACATGTGACTCCAGAGCCACAGCAATGCTGTTAACTCTCAACTGCCCTCAGTAACGGTTTAGCAAGCTATTCACCTTCTCAAGGGCAACTATGGATGGGCAATAAATGCTGGTCCAGCCCATATTCCACAAAAGAATAAAACAAATAAACACGAATGGTAACAGGGATGAGAGAATTCGGTGTACTTGGACTTCCTTCCTTCCTTCCCTCCCTCCCTGCCTCCTTCCCTTCCCTCCTTCTTTCCTTCCCTCCCTCCGTTCCACGCTTCCTTCCTCCCTTCCATTCTATCTTGTTTACATTCAGTCATTTTTGGCGCGGGGCTTTTGTGAAGCAACGCACCAAATAGTTTTACTGTCTGTCCAGTTAAGGCTTCTGGAATTCCGAAGAGTTCACGGCAGAGGATCAATGATCTGCTTCGCCGCTGTGATGATAAACTGCTGGCCTTCCTTTTCAATCAGTTCCTCATCTTCAGAAAGGACTTTCAAGGTAAGTAACATAAACAGTAGTGGACAACGGTTATAACTATAGGAGAGTTACGGTGCAGAAAGATGCTAGTCAGCCCATTGTGCCTGTGCTGGCCAGAATTAAGAGGGTGGGGTGGGGAAAAATGGTTAGCACTGCACTCTCACAGCGCCATGCACCCGGGTTCGATTCCTGTATTGGGACACTGTCTGCATGGAGTCTGCAGGTTCTCCCCATATCTGTATGGTTCCCTCTGTGTGCTCCGGTTTCCTTCCACAGTCTGAAAGATGAGGTGGTTTGGTGTATTGGCCATGCTAAATTATCCCTCAGTGTACTCAATCAGGTACCGGAGTGTGGTGGCAGGGGATTTTCACAGTAACTTCATTGGAATGCTCATGTAATCCTACTTGTGACTAAAAAATATTTTACCTGCCCCATAGCCTCGCACCTTCCAGCACTTCAGATGTTGATACAGGAACCTTTTGGATTATTTATAGAGTCATAGAGTCATAGAGGTTTACAGCATGGAAACAGGCCCTTTGGCCCAAGCTGTCAATGTCGCCCTTTTTTTTAAATCCTTAAGCTAATTCCAATTGCCCGCATTTGGCACATATCCCTCGATACCCATCGTACCCATGTAACGATCTAAATGCTTTTTAAAAGACAAAATTTTACCGCCTCTACTACTACCTCCGTGTGAAATAATTGCCCCGCTGGACACTTTTCTATGTCTCCCCTCTCACCTTAAACCTATGCCCTCTAGTTTTAGGCTCGACTAACTTTGGGAAGAGATATTGACTATCTAGCTGATCTGTGCCCCTCATTATTTTATAGTCCTCTATAAGATCACCCCTCAGCCTCCTACGCCCCAGAGAACAAAGTCCCAGTCTATCCAGCCTCTCCTTGTAACTCAATCCATCAAGTTCCGTAGCATCCTAGTAAATCTTTTCTGCACTGTTGCTAGTTTAATAATATCCTTTATATTATAGCGTGACCAGAATTACACACAGTATTCCGAGTGTAGCTTCGCCGATATCTTGTACAACTTTAACAAGACATTCCAACTCCTGTATTCAATGTTCTGACCGATGAAACCAACCATGGCAAATGCCTTCTTCACCACTCTGTCCACCTGTGACTCCACTTTCAAGGAGCTATGTACATGAACTCCTGGATCTCTTTGTTCTGTAACTCCCCCCAGCGCCCTACCATTAACTGAGTAAGTCCTGCCCTGGTTCAATCCACCAAAATGCATCACCTCACATTTGTCTAAATTAAACTCCATCTGCCATTCCTTAGCCCACTGGCCCAATTGATGAAGATCCCGTTGCAATTGGAGATAACTTTCTTCACTGTCCGCTATGCCACCAATCTTAGTGTCATCTGCAAACTTACTGACCATGCCTCCTCCATTCTCATCCAAATCATTAATATAAATGTCAATTTATCGAGACATAGAGGTCTACAGCATGGAAACAGGCCGTTCGGCCCAACTTGTCCAACTTGTCCATGCCGCTCTTTTTTTAACGACTTAATTCGTCCCAATTCCCCCTGTTTTGCCGATATCCCTCTCTACCCATCTTACACACGTGACTGTCTAAATACTTTTTAAAAGACAAAACTGTACCTTCCTCTACTACTAACTCTGGACGTTCGTTCAAGGCACTCACCACCCTTTGTGTGAAACAATTGTCCCTCTGGACACTTTGTATCTCTCCCCTCACACCTAAATATATGCGCTCTAGTTTTGGACTCCAATACCTTTGGGAAAAGATGTTGACTACCGAACTGATCCATGCCCCTCATTATTTTATAGACCTCCATAAGTTCACCCCTAAGTTTCCTACACTCCAGCAGGGAAAAAGATCCCAGTCTATCCAGCCTCGCCTTATCACTCAGACAAATATGTCCCAGTAGCATCCTGGTAAATATTTTCTGCACTCAGTAAAGTTTAATAATATCGGCTCTGTAATAGGGTGACCAGAACTGTGCACAGTATTCCAAGTGTGGCCTTAACAACCTTGTACAACTTCAACAAGACGCCCCAACTCCTGTATTAAATGTTCTGATCAATGTAATCAAATACGCCAAATGCCTTCTTCACCACTCTCTCGACCTGTGACTTCACTGTCAAGGAGCTATGAACATGTATCCCTCGATCTCTCCCTAACGCCCTGCCATTAATTGAGTAAGTCATCTTCTGGTTCGATCAACCAAAATGCATCACCTCATATTTATCTAAATTGAACTCCATCTGCCATTTAGCGGCCCACTGACCGAATTGATCAAGATCCCGTTGCAATCCCAAACTCCCGCCCCACCTCGCACCCACAGTCCCCGCATCCCCTCGCACACACACGTTTTTCACTGTCCACTATGCCAACAGTCTTGGTTTAAATGTCTGTGCCTCAAATTAGCCAATGATTTCCAGAAACCCCCACCACCCTCTGGCTGAAAACGTCTTGCCCCCAATCCCCTACAACTCTTCCACAAATCAATGAATTTCCCCCTTGTTATTGACTACTTATGACATTATGCTTGGCAAATCTGTTAGAATTCTTTGAGTTGACTGAGGAGAACCGGTGGATGTGGATTATTTAGACTTTCAGAAGGCTTTTGACAATATCTCACACAGCTGACTACTGTGTAAAGTTAAAGTTCATAGAGTTGTGGGTAATGGCTTGAGATGTATAGAAAGCTGGTTAGCAGATCGGAAGCAAAGAATTGACATAAATGAGTCTTGTTCCGATTCGCAGTGAGTGACTCATGGGATTCAGCAGGGGTCTGTGCTAAGATCCCAACAAGACACATTATATATCAATGATTTGGAAGGGGGAACTAAATGTATTATCTCCAAATTTAGAGATAATACAAAGTGGGGTGGGCGGGGTCGCTGTGAGGAGGATGCAGAGATGCTGAAGCGTGATTTGTACAGGCTGAGTGTGTCTGCATATGCATGGCAGATGCAGTACAATGTGGATAAATATGAGGTTATCCACTTCAACCGCAATAAAAGGAAGATAGTTTATTATTTGAACAGGTGTAAGTTGAGAAATGTGGATTCTCAGTGAAACCTTAGTGGCCTCGTGCATCCGTCGCTGAAAGTAAGTGCGAGGCAGAGCAGGCAGTAAATAAGGCAAATGGCATTTTGGCCTTCAAAGCAAGAGCATTTGAGTTTAGGAATAGGGTTTTTTAACTGCGACCTTAGCTGGAGTACCTTAGGTGAGGCCATAGCTGGAGAACTGCTTGCAGTTTTGATATCCTTCTCTGAGGATGATGTCTTTGTTATAGAGATAGTGCAGTGGCGATTGAGTCCTGGGATGACAGGTCTGTCATACGAGGAGCGATGACGTCAGTTCGGATTGTATTCACTGGAGCTTAGAGGAATGAGGGGGCTCTCAAGGAACGTATAAAATTCTATTCGGGTGAGACGAGGTAGATCCAGAAATAATGTTATCAATTGTGGGGGAGTCCAGAACTAGTGATGACAGCTTGAGGATAAGGGGACAACATTTTAGGACAGAGGTGTGGAGAAAGTTCTTTACCCAGAGAGTGGTGAATCTCTGGACGTCACTACACTGAAAGTACTTGACTTCCAGCAGAAATTAGACATGGCACTTGGGGCTAAATGGATCAAGGGAAATAGAGGGTCAGCGGAATCAGGATATTGCTTTTGATTATCAGCCATGATCATAATGAATGGCGGAGGAGGTATGAAGGGCGGAATGGCCAAATCTTGCTTCTATTTTCTATGTTCTATGTTTTGTTATCCTATCTCTCCTCATGGGTGTAATTTCGAGCTCTGGAAACGTTCATCTAATATTTTTATTATTCTACTCATAACAATTCCACATCCATTATCACACTGGGGTTCACTGCCGAGTGATTTATATTTTTAACATTTCCATCTTTGTCTTTATTTTTCCGCAACCCTGCGCTGAAGTTGGAAGCGCACGTGAATAGGATAGGAAGGATGGCATTTGGGATCCTTGCTTTTATCAGTTATGTCATGGAGTAAAAGAGCACGGATGTAATGTTGGAGTTGTACAGAATGTTGATTAGGTCACAGCTGGAGTATTGTGCGCAGTTCCAGTCGCTTCACTATGAGCAGGATGCAATAGCACTACAGGGGGTATAGAGGAGATTCACCAGGATGTTGCCCAGGTTGAAGCTATTGAGCTATAAGGAGGGACGAAGGAGGCTTGGATTATTTTCCATGAAACAGAGAAGGCTCAGGGGTTCATTATTTAGGTGTATAAGATTATGAGGGGTATGGACAGGGTGAGTAAGCAGCAGCTGTTCCCCTTCTTTGAGGGGTCAGCCATGGGGGGGGGGGGGGGGGGGGCGGAGTGTAGTTTTAGACTCGGGGCAGATGATCTCGAGGGGATTTGACAAAAAACAAAACACTCAGAATGTGGCGGGAATCTGGAATGCAATGGCTGGGAAGGCCGTGGAGGTTGGAGTCCTTCCAACCTGTTAACGATCATGGAATCATTAAATCCCTACAGAATCGCATCCCGGCCATCGAGCATATACTGACCACAATCCCACCCAGGCCCTAATCCCGTAACGCCCCACAGTTACCCTGATAAACCTCCTCAGCTAGGGTCATTTTGCATGTCCAATCAAGCTGACGCGCACATCTTTGGACTATGGAGGAAACTGGAACACCCAGAGGAAACCTCCGCAGACACGGGGAGAACATGCAAATTCCACACAGACAGTGACCCGTGACCGTAATTGAACCTGGGTTCCTGGCGCTGTGAGACAACAGTGCTAAGTGCTGTGTTACCGTGTTTATATCCATATTTGGATGAGCACTTAAAATATCATAACATTTAAGGATATGGGACAAGTGCAGGGAAATTGGTTTTGCGCGTTTTAGTGCAACTATTTTCGGCACATACTACATGGGGTGAAGGGCCTTTTCCACATTGTCTGACGCTATACCTCTTTCACGGATCAAAGCCGCAGTGGTTCAGCCCTCCTGCCTTCTTCCAAATCTAGATTATTCCAGCTTTGCGATCATTACCTACCCGCTATTGACGTTTCTAACTTGTTGTGCCTTGCCCACTTGCCCACTCAGAATCACCCAGAATTCAATGGGAAACAAGGTTCTCTGCCTCCAAACTCAAGTATTTTCCGAACTCTAACGAGCATGTTGTGGACATTTGGTCAAAAGAGAAGACATTGTGGAAACACGGAGTTAAAGCAGAAACTGCTCTAAGCACGCAACAGTTCGGACAGCATCTGTGGAGAAGGAAAGAGGTTTAAAGTTTGGAGCCTGTGTGACTTTTCTTCAGAACTGAATAGTCGTAGAAACCTGATGCCCTGTATATGCTTGAAGTCAGGGTGAAGGAAGGATAGCAACAAATAAAGTGATGGGACGGTGGGGGCTCAGGGTAGATTTGACAGTAAGTCATCAACACATTTAGTCAATATTTGCTCTTGGATTTATGTGACTGATCCTCGTTGGCCTTACAGGGATCGTTCCAAGCAGTGAGAGGGACCATGCAAGGACACACTGGCAGAACTTCGACTATCTCCTGGACCAGGCAGATGACAGGGATCTGAGAGCCTTCGAGCAGATTATATCGAGTTACGTCTCCATTGTTCAGGGTAGGTCAGTGTTCTTCGCGCTGAAATACTCTCAGACTTCAATTATATCATTTATTTTGTTGGTTAATCGTATCTGGGTGTCGCTGGCGAAACCGCCATTTATTGTCCCAAATTGGGCCTAAGGAAGGTGGTAATTGAGCTGCCATCTTGAACAACTACTGTCCATGTGTTGTATGTAGACCTATAGTGCTGTTAGGGAGGGTTTTGACCCAGCGGCAGTGAAGAAACGGCTGATATATTTTCAAGTCAGGATGTGCGTTACACGGAGAGGCATTCCCAGGTGGTGTTTCCATATATCCGCTGCCCTTGTCCTTCTAGGTGATAATGGTTGTGCATGTGGAACGTGTGGCTGAGGAAGTCTTGGTGAGTTCTTGTGGTGCATGTTGTAGATAGTACACACGGCTGCAGTGGTGGAAGTAGTGAGTTTATCTGAATGTGGTGACACTTTGCCCTTGATGGTCTCAAAACATACATGTTATTGTAAAATCAACCCGATATTGAGTTAAATATTCAACTTGGATTGGTGCCCAAGAAAAGTGGCATAGGAGTGTTGTCAGGCTTAAAACTTGCACTGTGTCATTTTACTGCAAGATTGGATAACGTTATTTTGCATTTACGCAAAAAGAAATAAACAATGGAAGTGGGGAACTGTTGCTGCAACTATACAAGACATGTTTGAGATGGCACCAGGAGATTTGTTGTCCTTGTGTCAGGAGGAATGCCGTTGCATTGGAGGTAGTTCACAGCACGTTCATAGATTGATTCCCGAGATGGGGCGGCACGGTAGCACAGTGGTTAGCACTGCTGCTTCACAGCTCCAGGGGCCTGGGTTCGATTCCCAGCTTGGATCACTGTCTGTGTGGAGTTTGCACATTCTCCTCGTGTCTGCGTGGGTTTCCTCCGGGTGCTCCGGTTTCCTCCCACAGTCCAAAATGTGTGGGTTAGGTTGATTGGCCACGCTAAAATTGCCCCTTAGTGTCCTGAGATGCGGAGGTTAGAGGGATTAGTGGGTAAAATATGTAGGGATATGGGGGTAGGGCCTGGGTGGGATTGTGGTCGGTGCAGACTCGATGGGCCGAATGGTCTCTTTCTGTACTGTAGGGTTTCTAAGATTTCGAAGATGAATGGTTTGTCTCATGAGATTGAGTAGTTTAGGTTGATACAATCTGGCATATAACAGACTCAAGAACAGCTTGTTCTTTGCTGCCATCAGACTTCTGAATGGACCTACCTTATATTATGTTGATCATTCTCTCCATCCTAACTATGACTGTCACACTACATTCTGCACCCTCTCCTTTCTTTTTCTAAATACAGTATGTTTTGCCTGTATCAGACAAGAAACAATACGTTTCACTGGATAAGAAAAAATGTGGCAATAGTAAATCAACTCAACTCAAAATGAGAGATTAGAATGAGGGGAGATGTAATTTAAGTACATAAGATATTAAACCGAATTGACAGGGTAGATGGAGAAACTCTGTTTCCTCTTTTGGGGCAACCTAGGACTAGAGGTCACAGTTTTAGGGATGCGGGTAGCATTAAAAGCAGCAATAAGGAGAAACTAGTGCTCTCAAAAGGTCGTGGATCTGTGGAATCACTACCCCAGAATACGAAGGAGAAGATAGATAGATTTTAAATTCGTCATGCGTTGGAAGGCTTATGGAGAACGGGCAGGAAATCTAGATCAGGCCAGCCGTGATCGTATTGAATGGCGGGGCAGGCTTGAGAGGCTGAATTGACTACTTCTCCTCTTACTTCTTATGTAACCGTTGATGCGGATGAAAAAAAAAAGTGATGTGAACTACAGCGATCACACCCACTTGTAAATTCCCAATGCATATTCACACTCGCCAAGGCGATATAACATCAAACTTACATTTAGCTCTGTATCACATCAGGAGACATGGGGGCAGGGAAATTAGAGCGTCTTCAAATGGGTTGAATTACAGGAGCAGAGAGTAAGTTAGAGGTTTCGCACAGCTTGGCATTGGAATTCAGATGTTTAGGATGTACGCAGTTTGTTCCAAATGTTGGAAAAGTAAATAGCGCGGATGATCAAGAGGCCAGAGTGACGATACAGAGATATAGCTTTGCTTACCTTACCGGCTTCATTGCATTCTGTCCGTTTCCGTTCTACCAACTCTTCGAAGTTTATCTCAACATCCTGATGTACAAATGTCTTCTGTCCTTGAAACTGTCATATCTGTAAATCTGACACACCAAGATCTGATCAGGAGCAGATATTCCAGCCCCGTTAAGTCAGTTCTTCCAAGCAATTGTTCATCTGTGAATTCAATAATTCACAAGGCCGTTTTGATCCTGCATAAATATACCTGCTTCAAACAAATGTCTTCCAATCTCAGCATTACTTCTAATAGTTCATCTCACGGAAACTGCTTTCAGCGGGAGAGAGCTTGTGCCTCTTAATGAAGGATTTTTATTTGAATAGTCAAAGACAAGGATTAACATTCTGGTTTGATTTTCGTCCCCCACGAGCTGCTCTTTGCTGCAGACGTGGTGATATCGTGGGCTATTGTCACTGGGCTATAACCCAGGGACGCAGGTTAATGCTCTGGGGACCCGGGTTCGAATCCGAACATGGCAGACGGTGCAATTAGAATGCAGTAACAAACTGGAGTTGAAAGTCCAGTGATGACCATGAAGCCACTGTCGATTTTTGTCAAAACCCGTCCATTTCACTTGAGGCAGGGAAATTGCCGTGCTTACCTGGCTTGGCCCAGATGTGACTTCAGACCCATAGCAACGTGGTTGACCCCAAAAAGCAACCCTCTCAAATGACCTAATGACCCATTCATGCGAAGGGAAATAACTGCTGGCCCAGCCAGTGACACCCATGTCAACCTATCCTTTTCTCTGCGTTTCATGTAATCTAAAGGATGCCATCAGTGGGTAAAGCAGGATATAGATCAGTTGGAGACTTGGGCGGAGAGATGGCAGATGCAGTTTAATCCGGACAAATGTGAGGTAATGCATTTTGGAAGGTCTAATGCAGATAGGAAATACACAGTAAATGGCAGAACCCTTAAGAGTATTGATAGGCAAAGGGATCTGGGTATACAGGTGCACAGGTCACTGAAAGTGGCAATGCAGGAGGAGAAGGTAATCAGAAAGCACAAGGCATGCTTGCCTTCATCGGCCGGGGTATTGAGTTTAAAAATTGGCAAGTCATGTTGCAGCTTTATAGAACCTTAGTTAGGCCGCACTTTGAATACAGTGTTCAATTCTGGTCGCCACACTACCAGAAGGATGGAGAGGCTTTGGAGAGGGTACGGAAAAGATTTACCAGGATGTTGCCCGGTGTGGAGGGCATTAGCTATGAAGAGAGGTTGAAGAAACTTGGTTTGTTCTCACTGGAGCGACGGAGGTTGAGGGGAGACCGATAGAAGTCTGTTACATTATGAGAGGCATGGACAGAGCGGATAGTCAGAAACTTTTTCCCAGGGTTGAAGAGTCAATTACTCGGGGGCATAGGTTTGAGGTTTATAGGCAAGATTTAAAGGAGCTATATGAGGCAGGTATTTTACACAGAGAGTAGTGGGTGCCTGGAACTCGTTGCCGGGGGTGGTAGTGGAAGTGGATACAGTAGTGACTTTTAAAAGGCGTCTGGAAAAATACATGAAAGGATGGGAATAGTGGGATATGGTCCCCGGAAACGTAGCGGGGTTTTGTTAAGTCGGGCAGCATGGTCGGTGCAGGCTTGGAGGGCCGAAGGGCCTGTTCCTGTGCTGTAATTTTCTTTGTTCTCTGTTCTTTGTTAAATCTGGAGCACAGCACTTCTGAATTCCGAATGGAAGGGATTGCTTGATACACCGTCCACCCATGTATTCCTTGCCGTCCAGGGAATGTTTATGCTGAGTCTCCCCTGACCATCCTCTAATACAAACTTGTTCTGCGAATGGAATGTTGCCAAGACATTCCAGAATTCTAAGAATACTCAAATAAGTCCGAAAAAGCAGATTATTGAACGAACGCAACGCATCGAACCGTGTGTATGCTGCAATCTAGATATGAACACTGGACCTTTTTAAGATGTGTTGATTATTTTACACCTTTTTGCGCATTTTAATGAACAATTCTGGGAGGTCCCAGAGGATTGGAGAATAGCCAATGTTGTTCCTTTGTTTAAGAAGGGTAGCAAGAATATTCCAGGTAATTACAGGCCGGTGAGTCTTACATCAGTGGAAGCGAAATTATTGGACAGGATTCTTCGAGACAGGATTTATTCCCACTTGGAAATAAAGGGACGTATTAGTGAGAGGTAACATGGTTTTGTGAAAGGGGGTTGTGTCTCACGCACTTGATCGAGTTTTTTGAAGAAGTGACGAAGGTAATCGATGAGGGTAGGGCAGTCGATGTTGTCTACATGGACTTCAGTAAGGCTTTTGACAAGGTCCGTCATGGCAAACTGGTGCAGAAGGTGAAGTCGCATGGGATCCGAGGTGTGCTGGCAAGGTGGATGCAAAACTGGCTCGGTCGTAGAAGAAAAAGGGTAGCAGTGGAAGGGTGTGTTTCTGAATGGAGTGCTGTGACAAGTGGCGTTCCTCAGGGATCAGTGCTGGGACCTTTGCTGTTTGTAATATATATAAATGATTTGGAGGAAAATGTAACTGGTTTGCTTAGTAAGTTTGCGCTTGACATAAAAGTTGGTGGATTTGCGGATAGCGATGAGGATCATCAGAGGATACAGCAGGATGTAGATCAGTTGGAGACTTAGGCAAAGAGATTGCAGATGGAGTTTAATCCGGACAAATGTGAGGTAATGCATTTTGGAAGGTCTAATACAGATAGGAAATATACAGTAAATGGCAGAGCCCTTAAGAGTATTGATAGGCAAAGGCATCTGGGTGTACAGGTACACAGGTCACTGAAAGTGGCAATGCAGGTGGAGCAGGTAGTCAGAAGGCATGTGGCATGCTTGACTTCATTGGCCGGGGTATTGAGTTTAAAAATTGGCATGTCATGTTGCAGCTTTATAGAACCTTAGTTAGGCTGCACTTAGAATATAGTGTTCAATTCTGGTCGCCACACAACCAGAAGGATGGGGAGGCTTTGGAGAGGGTACAGAGTAGATTCACCAGGATGCTGCCTGGTATGGAGGGCATTAGCTATGTGGAGAGGTTGGAGAATCTTGGCTTGTTCTCACTGGAACAACGGAGGTTGAGGGGCGGCCTGATGGAAGTCTACAAGATTATGAGAAGCATGGACAGAGTGGATAGTCAGAAGCTTAATCCCAGGGTGGACGAGTCAATTACTTGGGGGGCACTGGTTTAAGGTGCGAGGGGCAAGGTTTAAACGAGATGTCCGAAGCAGATTATTTACGCATTTTGGTGCCTGGAACTCGTTGCAGGGGGAGGTCGTGGAAGCGGATACGGTAGTGACTTTTAAGGGGCGTCTTGACAAACATATGAATAGGATGGGAATAGAGGCATATGGTCCCCGGAAGGGTAAGCGGGTTTAGTTCGTTCGGGCAGCATTGTCGTTGCAGGTTTGGAGGGCCAAAGGGCCTGTTCCTGTGCTGTCATTTTCTTTGCTCTTTGTTCAACTAAGCTGAACGCCTAAACTTCTTTGTATTTCCACTTCTTCGAGCTTTTCTATATTAGGCGAAAGCTTTGCATTATCCATGTCTTTGTACAGAATCTATGCCTTCAGATTTCACTCAATTGGGATTAAAGAGTTTTTTCAATTGGTGTGTCCTGGCGCCTCTTGAGGACCACAGAGGTATTGTAAAAGTGCCTCATGCATCAATGCCATCATTCTTAACACTAAATCATAGAATGTCTACAGTACGGAAAGAGACCTTCTGATCCATTGCGTCTGCACAAACTCTCTGCCAACAATCAAACCAAGCTCCCACCCCGCACCTCACGATCTCTGTGCTATCCCGAAATCCTGCACATTTGGCATGGATATTCCTCCTAACTAGCTAATCTTTGGACTCTAAGGGACAATTTCGCACGGACAATCCACCTATACTGCTCACCTTTGCACAAAAAGGGACAATTATTTAGCATGGTCAATTCACATAACCTGGACATTTTTGAACACCAAGGGATAATTTAGCACGGAGAATCCACCTAACCTGCTTATTTTTGGACACTAATGGATAGTTTAGCATGGTGATTCCACCAAACCTGCACATCTTGGGACACGAAGCAATAATTTAGCATGACCAATTCACGTAACCCACATATCTGTGGACACTGAAGGGCAATTCATCAGGGTCAATTGACCTGAACCACATACCTTAGGACAATAAGGCGCAATTTCGTCTGTCCACTCCACCTAGCCGTCACATCCTGGCGATCTAAGGGCCAATTTAGCATGGCCAATCCGCCTAACACGCACAATGTGGGATACGAGGACACAATTTAAGAGGGAGAATCCACCGATCCTACACATCTTTGGACACTAAGGGGCAATTGACCATGTCTAATCTAACTAACATGCATATCTTTGGTCACTAAGGGGCAATTAGGCATGGCCAATCCACGTTATCTGCGTATCTTTGGACACTAACGGACAATTTAGGATTGTCAATCCACCGAACCTATACATCTTTGGGCAATAAGTAGCAATTTAGCATGACTAATCCACCTAACCTACCCACTTTTGGACTTGAAAACATAACTAAGTCCGATAATTTACAATCATTTTGATGAGCAAATTCCCGGCTTTGACTAACTTCAATGTGGATAATTCATTTTTGTTACCACATTTAAACATTTTATCTTCTGATATTTAAGCAATGCACCCGTGTTCTGTACTCTCCCATCGGAAATGACTGTTAACTTCATCTAACTGTCAATACTACAGTGGGATTAGTCAAACTGATCAGGTCACTGATCAGTCCTTTCAAAATCCTATATATAAATTTGAATATTTCTCTGATGGAAGTTTAGCCCACTGAACAGTACAACTTTGGGTGGAAAAGATTCTGAAACGGGCCAGAGGATTAGGGTTCTCCAAAATATGTCAAAGCCACATGAGAGTGACATATTCAATTTGGACAGTTTCTTATCTCTGATCCCAGAGTGGCTATATATAATAATACAACTGTCGAAAACAGATCACCTTCCTATGTGCGAGAGTTCCCAGTGTTTCTACAATACGCTTTTCAAGAATGACTTCATTGGCTGAAAGGCTTTTTGCAAATCCATGGCGTTATAAAAAGTACTTTGGAAACACAAGTGTTTTATATGCAATTGCTACTCCCACCCTCCACAAATCTTTTGTGGAACTCCACCATATTCCTACCACATTACAAAGGGTGTCTGTGACCCGAGCACCTCCATGCACTCTGACGAGCATTGGTTCCTGGTCTGTGACATGATGGTTTCAAAATTATCATTCTTCCGTTCAAATCCCTCATGGACCGTCCCTCCATATCAGGAAGTCATCTGATACCCTGAAACTGACTCACATTTCTGCTATTTCAATTATGGTTTCTTGCACGTCGACAGTTAGTATCTCTTCTATTTTGTCAGATGTTCCTTCAGACAGCGGGAATTGTGCTTTATAATCTCCTCATCTTAAATTCTAAGCTGAAGTTCATTTACTTGTGCAACAAGTAGGCTTATATTAATACTGCAATGAAGTTAGTGTGAAAATCCCTTAGTCGCAACACTCCAGTGCCTGTTCGCATACAATAAGGGAGAATGTAGCATGGCCAATGCAACTGACCAGCACGCCTTTCAGACTGTAGGAGGAAACCTGAGAACCCGGAGGAAACCCACGCAGATACGGGGAGAAAGAGTGGACTCTGCAAAAGCCGGGAATCAAATCTGGGTCCCTGGCGCTGTGCGCCAGCAGTGCTAACCACTGTGCCACATCTATGTCTGTGTGTACTCATGTAATGTATCACTTAAATGTGCGCACTTTGAATAATCTCACGCTATTATTCATTAAATTCTCCTCATGTCAGTCCGCTTCGAGTGCAGTCTGATGTCATGCCTGCGAATCAAATTTGCAACAATTTAATATGGTAAATGTTGTGGTGGCATGGCCTCTTTAATGGGGCGTTCAGCGAGGGCTACGTGATCGGTCCAGAAACTATCGAGAGGCAATGTGGGAAATCCACGAATCGGGTGCAAAGGCGCTCGCCCCGAGGGTGGGTGAGGAATCGCAGTTGGAGCCAGGGAGTAGAAGAAATTGGAGAGTGTGGTATTTCTTTAGACCATCGCGTGTACAGGCATAAATATTGTTGATAATAAACTATTGACCACTTGAAACCACAAAACATCACCTTCAAAGTGCCATGTGAGTCTTATATTACGAAGGAAATTCTTAAAATCATGCAGCTTACAGCTTCAGCGATGTAATTGGGGGTTGAAGCTGTGGTAGTCAGGTGTTAGGTATTTTGGCTTCGTTTTGAGGGTGCTGTTTTGGACGCAGTTTAGCAGCAAGCTAAGAAACAGTCTCTCTCGCTCTCTCTCCCTGTTCTTCTTTTTGTTTGGTTCTGAAACTATTATCAGTTAGCTGAAGGAGAGGCCTTAAAGAAGCTGTGTTTTGGGAAACAGATTCGATTACAATCTTTTCTGAGTTTCTTAACAAGAGATTTTCAGCATTCATTCCAGGAGACTGCATTCCTGTAACAAGTGGGCATTTAACCTAAGCTGTATTGTGCTTATTTGTAAGGTTTTGTGACTTGGATGTGGCTTTGGTTGGAGCACACTAGAGATATTCCTGAAGAGTTACACATTATCGTATTTGTTGTGCTTCTTGTTTGCAATTGTTAAAAGTTCTTGCTAATTGTCTTACCAAAGTTTAATTAAGAATATTGTTGACATGTATACTGATCTTTGTTCTTTGTTCTTTATAGACATGTCAGCAATATTCTGAATTAAATTTTGTTTTTGATAAAAGCCCCTCAGTTGAATTACACCAGGAGTGAAACCTCTCATTCCCATGCTCGCCAAATTCAACGTAAAACGTTACAGGTCAGGAGAACGTCATAGAACACGTTGAAGTATCCAACCTGACTTGTAACAAAAGTTATTACAAAAGTATCATTATGAATGTAAGTAAATGCTGTGTTGCAAAAAGCATTAAACCAGCATCGAAGCCACAGACTTGTTTTGTACATTTGCAGCAACACCGGCTGACAGGGAAGATAATCCTCGTGAAGTCATCGGCACTGCCCTTGATCAACTTGACGCACTGAGCCTCAAAGCCATATTGCAGCATCTCATAATATTCCGCGAACACAGTGAAGGTAAGCAGGAGTGTACATTTTTATTCAAAAAAAGGGTCAGAATTTTAATATAAGTTATTGCGAGGTTATTCACTATTACCTAATTGCGTGAAACACTTGTGTTTTTGTTTTCTTGCATAAAAAGAGAGTGGGAAGTTAGGGCAGCCGAATGAAATTCTGTGCAGAGAAATCGCGACAAAGCGCTGGGCGGGAATGAAAAGCTGGGAAATATTAAAATAACATTTAGCAGAATGCTCCTGAATATTTGCGATTTACGACATGCTTCAAAAGCATTCGTCTTTCCATTAGAGTTCCCGCAGTGCAGAAGGAGGCCACTTGGCCCATCGCATCTGCACCGACTCTCCGAGCAGAACATCTTAGCCCCCAACCCCCTTCATCGACTAGATCCCCGCGTTTACCATCTAACCTCGACACCTTGGAAACTAAGTGACAATTTAGCACGGTCAATGTATGCACATCTTTGGACCCTGAGGAATAATTTAGCATGGCCAACTCCCCTGACACATTTATGGACACTAAGGGACACCTTAGGACTGCCAATCCACATAATCGACACATCTTTGGACATTAAACGGCAATTTAGCATGGCTCATCCACCTAACAGATATATTTTTGGACCCTGAAGAATAATCTAGCATGGCCAACCCACCAAACTGATGTATCTTTGTACATTAAGGCACACTTTAGGACTGCCAATCCATCTAACCTACACATCTTTGGACAGTAATGAACAATTTGGCATGGTCAATCCACCTAACCGATATATCTTTGGACCCTGAGGAATAATTTAACATGGCCAACCCACCTAACTGACACATTTTCGGACACTAAAGGACAATTTGGCATGGCCAATCCACCTAAACTGCTAACCATTGGACTGTGAAAGGAAACCAAAGCACCCGAAAGAAAGCCACGCAGACAAGGGTTGAACGGGCAAATTCCACACAGACAGTGACACAAGACTGGAGTCGAATCCGAGTCTCTGCCGCTCTGAGGCAGCTATGCTTACCGGTGTGTCATCCATGCCACCCCATGCGCAATATTCTAGCTAATTTAAATCAAACATAAACGAGATGAGACTTGAGAGGTTAGAAACCAAGAGAACATTTCCCTCGTGAGGAATCGGGTGTCAATTTCTATTAATGGGTGGGTGATTTGAGGTTGAGGCCAGGAGGAAAAGTTTCGCTTCGGAGGTGCTGATTTTTGGTAACGGTCTACCTCATGTTTTGAGGCTGTCATTGAATATTCCCAAGCCTATGATACACAGAATAGTGGATTACCCAGCAGTTGGGCATGATGGTGAACATGCAGTAATGTGTAATAGAAACTAGGATAAAATATGGTCAGAATAATACGAAGATGAGATGAATGGGATTGCACTCTCGAGGGGTTGCATGGCCGAGTCCTGTGTCATTGCGTTTTCTATTAGGCACCGAGAGATTTAAGGTCGTTAGCCCAATAACCAATACTGAGATGAGGGAGATTTAATTTCCTTTCCTTTGCAGAAGAATTGAACAATAACTGCTTCAACTGGCACTAAATACATATTCGAAGTGTAAATGAATGGATCATTTGGGGGAACTTGCAGAAGATGGCAATGAATGGACCAAACGTTCCCCTTCGTTTCTGCAACATCCTCCAATGACGTAATCTCGTCGATTCACTCAAGAACTGCAGATGCAGAGAGAGGGATGTTATGATTCAGTAACCATGATGTGGAGATGCCGGCGTTGGGCTGGGGTAAACACAGTAAGAAGTCTCACAAAACCAGGTTAAAGTCCAACAGTTTTATGTGGTACCAAAAGCCACTCGCTTTTGGAGCGCTCGCTGCTCTTTCGTCAGGTGAGTGACGAAGGAGCAGTGAGCGATCCGAAAGCTAGTGGCTTTTGCTACCAAATAAAACTGTTGGACTTTAACCTGGTTTTGTGAGACTCCTTACTATGATTCGGTAACACGAAGCTTCAGATAATCCACTTGAGCAATATTCTATCAGTTCAGGTATTGCAATGTTGGACAGCTGTATTATCGTTTGAGAAGAAAGCACATGCCCTTCAGAATATAATTTCAACAGCCTTACAGAGTGTGTTATTTTTTAATTTAATTGAATGGCTTCATGTGTCCCACAGGTGCTCCAGTGCAGCTCAATTCATAATGTCTTACAGCTCCTGGCTAAAGATCACACCCACAGAGATGAATCCGGCATCATCCTTGCACTGAACAGCTCCCATTGAAAGTCGTGCTGAAAACTGCATTTGTGTTTCCTCCTCTGTGAACATTCAGCTTTGAAGCTGACACACACACACACACACACACACACACACACACACACACACACACACACACACACACACACACAAAGTCTGTTCCAAATCCAAACTCGGTTTCATGTTTTTTTTGGATTACGAGTGAAAAACGTTTGCAGAAATAACGTGAACTCAAAACCCTTCTCTCTTCAAAGAAAATAAAATCATTTATCAAAGTACAAGACAATGATTTATGACAAAGAAGCAATCTTATCCTGCGGAAAATTAATAAGACTGTCGTCCCTCACAGCCTGCAAACCCAAACACATCATTTTACCGATAACCCTGAACTCGCCTGTTAGCCGTCTGTTTCCAAAACAGCAATCCTAAATCTATTTGTCAAATCTAGACAGTGACAATCACACTGTACGGATTAAGTGGCTGGGACTTGGGAAAGATTTTTGGTTCAACACAGGAATTGTTTTTCTTTTTTCACAAACTGACTTCTGGCCTCAGTGCCACATTTCTGCTGTGCCCTTTTGTGAAAAGACTCTCTCTCGCTCTGCCTCTTCTGTAGGTGTGTACTGCTTCCTAACCACAACCCGATGACTCATAAAATATTTCGATTTCCATGAACATCCCTATAGTACTGCCCTGAAATGTAAAACAAAAATATTTAACTTAACTCGCAGAATGCAAAATTTAAACTGACTGGAATCTACTGGTGGCACAATGATTAGCACTTCTGCTCCACTGGTTGGAGCCAGGTTCGATTCCAGCCTCAGATGACTACCTGTGTGGAGTTTGTATGTTCTCTTGCTGCCCCAGGCTCCCGCCTGCATGGGTTTCCTCGGGTGCTCCCGTTTTCGCCCACAGTCCACAAATGTGTAGACTAGATGGATTGGCCGTGGTAAATATTGCCCCGTACTGTCTCAAATGTGCAGGTTGTGCGTACTGGCTTTGGTAAATGATCCCTTCGTTTCAGGGGAACCAGCAGGGTAAATGTGAGTGGTTCGGGCCTCGGTGATGACTTTGTTTTAATTCATTCGTGGGACATGGGCGTCGCTGGCTGGCCAGCATTTCTTAATGTGGAGATGCCGGCGTTGGACTGGGGTGAACACAGTAAGAGTTTTAACAACACCAGGTTAAAGTCCAACAGGTTTATTTGGTAGCAAATACCATTAGCTTTCGGAGCGCTGCTCCTTCGTCAGATGGAGTGGAAATGTGCTCTCAAACAGGGCACAGAGACACAAAAATCAAGTTACAGAATACTGATTAGAATGCGAATCCATACGGTCAGCCAGATCTTAAAGATACAGACAATGTGGGTGGAGGGACCATTAAGCACAGGTTAAAGAGATGTGTATTGTCTCCAGACAGGACAGCCTGCAAGTCCAGGAGGCAAGCTGTGGGGGTTACTGATAATGTGACATAAATCCAACATCCCGGATGCTACAACAACAGATGAATGAACACCGCTCGACAATCACCAGGCAAGACTGTTCTCTTCCTGTGGGGGAGCACTTCAGCAGTCACGGGCATTTGGCCTCTGATCTTCAGGTGAGCGTTCTCCAAGGTGGCCTTCACGACACACGACAGCGCAGAGTCGCTGAGCAGAAACTGATAGCCAAGTTCCACACACATGAGGACGGCCTAAATCGGGATGTTGGATTTATGTCACATTATCAGTAACCCCCACAGCTTGCCTCCTGGACATGCAGGCTGTCCTGTCTGGAGACAATACACCTCATCTCTTTAACCTGTGCTTAATGCTCCCTCCACCCACATTGTCTGTATCTTTCAGATCTGGCTGGCTGTAGGGATACGCATTCTAATCAGTATTCTGTAACTTGATTTTTGTGTCTCTGTGCCTGGTTTGAGAGCACATTTCCACTCCATCTGACAAAGTAGCAGCGCTCCGAAAGCTAGTGGTATTTGTTACCAAATAAACCTGTTGGACTTTAACCTGTTGTTGTTAAAACTCTTACAGCAATTCCTATCCACTCCAGTCACCCTGGAACTGAGTGGCTTGCTAGCCCATTTTAGAGGGCAGTTGAGATTCAACCACGTGTAGGCCAGACCAGTACAGACGCAGATTTTCTTCCCCAAATGACATTAGCGAACTAGATGTCAATTTTTTGTGTTGACAATCGACAATGCTTTCATGACCATCAGTAGATTCTTAATTCCAGGTATCTTTATTGAATTTAGTTTCCACTATCTGTTGTAGCGGGATTCCAACCCGCATCCCAGGAACATTAGTTGTGTTTTTGGGATTATTGCCTGGCGATATAACCGCTAGGCCACCGCCTCCCCAATCACCTTGTCAGTGAAGGGTAGATGGGCCGAAAGGCCTCCGTCTGCACTGTATGGATACTATAATTCCAGTTCAATATTTCGTGAGAGCTATCGATCACTACCTACTCTGTCTCCACTCAGTATCCTATCTCCTGGTCACGTTCCCTGTCCCATCATCAACGATATTTTTTGAATGGTGGCACAAGGGTACAGCAGCCGAATGGTTTGCTCCTGCTCCCACTTCACATGAATGTGTGTCTTACTGTCTGAAATAACCAATGATGGTTCTTTGTCAATTTTCCTTCCTGCACTAACTGTGACTGTTCATTGATGTTCCTGGAATGAGATCCAGGGAATCCCCTCTCAACAAGCCCATGCCTCACTATTCAGTTTTTCTCCTTCTTGAAAATCTTTAGAATTCCATGACCATTTTTCCACCATCCGTTCAATATCTTCATTTGGCAGCTTTCGTATTACATTGCATGAGCGAAGAAATTTGGAAAGTTTTATCTTTACATTAAGATGCTATACGAGTTAATTTTATTGGTGTTAACCGCTGTTCCACTCAACAGTTTACCCTTCCCAGCCTAACACCAACACCAATGTGGCACTTAACACCACTTTAGTTCTAATGTTGACCCGTTAACAATCCAGCTTGCATTCTTTATTGTATTCATTCGTGGGACATGGACGTTGCTGAACGGCCAGCATTAATTGCCCATCACGAGCTGCACTTCAACTGAATTACTTTCTCGGCCATTTCAGAAATCAGTTGAGGGTCCATCACATTGCGGTGGCTCTCGAGTCACATGCAAGCCAGACCGGGTAAGGACGGTAAAAACCCTTCTGTGAAGGACATCGGTGACATCAGCTGCTCTGACAGCATGTTTCTGCAGAGAATAGAGCGAACGTTTCAAGAATATACAAGTGAGAGTTCACACTCTGAAATGATTGAACTCGATGTAAAGCCCATAAGGTTGTAAGATGCCTAACTTGAAGATGAGATGCTGCTCTTTCCAATTGTTTTTATTATTTCCTCCAACACTTTTGCTGTTTAATCAATTCACCCATTACTCTTCGAAACTACAGCGGGTACAAGCCGAGCCTGTCCAATCATTCCACATGAGGCTATCTGCCCATAGCAGGCATTAGCCTGCTAAACCTTTTCTGAAATACCTTGTTTGCACCTTCCGTTAAATCAGTTACAAAAACTGTACAGATCACTCCCGATGCGTTTTCACGTGTACTCTGCACAAATCAATGTTAAACTCCATACCATTTGTTTAATTCGCTTTGCAATAAACTATAACATTCTGTTTGCTTTCCCAGTCAGTCGTTTTATTTACACACTGGGCTTGTGTGGTTCATACAGGAAAACACTCAGATCCCTCGGCATATCAGAGTTCTGCATTCTCTGATAAGATATTTCTTTTTTTCTTCCTGTCAAAGTGGAAAATTTCACATGCTCATTGAACAGGCCTTTTTCCATTCTCAGAACGCATGTGTATTTTTTTTGCTGAAATGAAGGGGCTTAAATTCACTTGTTTATTAAATGACAGCGCCTAATTTAATTCTCGAGGGATCATTACTTGTCCCAGTTGAGCTTTCCCTCTTCTATTAATAACGGAGCACCTTTATTGTTTTACACGCAGTGTCAGCAGCTGCATCATCTCCAGCACTAAGAGACATCAATCATTACATCGAAAGGGAGAAGATAGATCCGAATCGAAGAGCAATAGTTTGTAATAGTACAGCAATGGAGCAGAATCTGAGAACACTTGAGCGGACTGGTACAACAGTGAACAGGAGTTTCTCCTTTCTGCTTCACTATCTTTCTGAAAGATATGACCGTTTCTCATTAGCCAATCGGATCAGTGTTATATTTGATCTGATTGCGACGCTGTACTATCCAATTCTCGCTGCTTTTGGTCTAACTGGTAAGTCTCTCCATCAGAAATTCATTATGTCAGCTGCATGACACTCTCTTACTGATCCTGTTAAACTTTTGGAACCTGAACCGATTCTGTTCAGTTCCCTTTGCAACTTCTATTTCTGGCAAGGAACCAAACTGTTTTCAGCCTCCGTGAATCTCTTTGAACTTGAGATTTCATAGAAATCATAGAAACCCTACAGTGCAGAAACAGGCCATTCGGCCCATCGAGTCTGCACCGACCACAATCCCACCCAGGCCCTACCCCCATATCCCTACACATTTACCTGCTAAACCCTCTAACCTACACATCTCAGGACACTAAGGGGTAATTTTAGCATAGCCAATCAACCTAACCCTCACATCTTTGGACTGTGGGAGGAAACCGGAGCACCCGGAGGAAACCCACGCAGACACGAGGAGAATGTGCAAACTCCACGCAGACAGTGAACCAAGCCGGGAATCAAACCCAAGTCCCTGGAGCTGTGAAGCAGCAGTGCTAACCACTGTGCTACCGTGCCGCCCTAAATCTTAGCCGTGTCCCATGCTGCCTCTTAACAACTCTGTGCAAAGCCCATCAGCATTCTGTAAAAGCCAATCAGCTGCATAAATCCTCATTTGTACCATTGCGAGCTGAAAAACTGGCCTTGTTAATGTTCTCCTCTTCACTTTAACAACATCAAATGTTCATATCTCACAGTCGTTATAAAACGTGGCTGCTTGCATTCTCAAGCACAACAAATCTCGTTCACATACCATTGTTATGCCCATGGATTGGCATCAGCTCCCGATCCGGCATCAACCCGATCTTTGATGGCCCCACATTTCCCTTTGGATGCTCAATGTGCTTTGACCGTGAACAATAATCCAGCTTGAAATCCAACTTGTGTCTTCTCACTCGGTGTTCCATCCAAACTCAGCACAGAATACTGCATTGCATTATTAACGTCTCACTGTCCGGCCTCAATCTTTAATCTGATTTTCATACATCAAGGTAACTCTATCCCTGTGCTCCAGATTAATTTTACCAGTTATATTGTCTGCCAATGTTACTCTCTTAAAAATGCATCACCCGCACTTCCCCGCATTGTCCTTCGCCTGCCATGTGCTTTTACTTTCCACCAATTTGTCTATGTCCTTTTGAATTTCTAAACCGTCCTTCTCACAACTTGCAATCCCTCCTAGTTTTGTCATTTGCAAACTTTTGAACTGTTCCCACACACCAATATTTAGATTATTAATATAATGGAGTAAGGTCAAAGGTTCCAATATTGTCCCCTCGGTGAACTCCTCGGCAAACTTTCCTGCGGCTCGAGAAATGTCCATCAGGCATTGCTCTATTTTTCCGATCCCTCGGCTAATTATGCAACCACGTTGCTACTGTTCTTTTTTATTCTCTGTACTAAAACTTTTCTCACCTGTCTACTGCAGTACATTGTACCGAATGCTTTCCAAATGCCCAAGTGCACCACAGCAACAGCATTGACCACATGGACCATTTCTGTTGCCTCTTCGGAGAACTCCAGCAACTTAGTTAACACGGTTTCTACTTTAAATATTCATGCTGCTCTTGTTAATCAACATTCAATTCGTCATTTAACTAGGAATTGCACCAGGATTAATTGTTTCTGGAAGTTTTTGCACCGCTGAAGTTAAACTCACTGGTCTGTATTTGCTGGTCTCATCGATAAACCTGCTTTGCACAGGCGCATAACACCAGTATTTCCGCAGTCCTCTGGCACCGCCCTGAGTCCTGGGAAAAGTTTAGTATTATGGTCAACAGCTCTGAAATTTCCAGGTTCACATTTTTCTTCCGTGTACTACTGAAGTCAGGAACCTACATATGTTCTAATCTGGTAGCTCCACAATTCATTGCATTTTCATAATTTAACCCTCCCTCAGGTAAGTAACAGTAATTGTTTTCTACCCTATTTGTTTGCAAATATTTGACGTCAAGTATTCTCGGAATGAATTAAACAGGATAGTGTTTCTTCTTCTGCATCATTCCCCATCAAAAAAGATTTGTCACTTGACGTTCATTAGTGCGTTGTTGTGGAAACAAAGATCCAATAAATTGAGTGAAAATCACGGCGAGCAGATTCCATGCTGGATTTCACACGAGGCTGCTTGAACTGTGTCATTGTTTGGACTGCTTTTAACGCGATGACAAACAGCCATTCCATGTGATTTGAGTCACTTTTTCGAAAGTTGGTCTGTTCAGTTGTAACCACTGTTCTCAAATCCATGGCCCGGAAGACCGCAGGTCCAACATTCCCACTAAGCCTGGATCATCTCGGTTTAACGAGAGCGCAGGAGGACAGACAGGAGGTGCAGCAGACAGAGAGCTGCAGCAGATATGTTGCAAGATAAGGAGATATCAGTTCGATGAGGCTGCAACAAGAGATGAATTGACTGGCAAACAGCACATGTAGTGAGTGATAGACAGAGCCAAACAAACAGAGCAGATCTAAATGTTGCAGTCCTGAAGATCCAGTCCTGAATGGCGCTGGTCAAATCAATAACTTCGTGGCGGATGAGTCACCACCAGTATCAGCACATCAGTGCAAGATGAAAGGCTGCAGTGTGTTTAGGAAACTTCAACCAAAAGTGTGGATAAAACGTATCTGACTTCTCTTGAGGTCCACAGTTTCACATATAATGTTCTTCAACCAATTAGATTCACTCCTTCTAACGAGGAGAAACGGCTGTCGCCACTGTAAACTCCGAAGACAGTGACAGGCAGTGACCTGCAGCACGATGGCTCAGTGGTTAGCTTTGCTGCATCACAGCACCAGGGACATTGGGGCGATTCCGGCCTCGGGTCTCCGTCTGTGTGGAGTTTGCAGGCTCTCATTGCATCTGGGTGGGTTTCCTCCATATGCTCCGGTTTCCTCACACAGTCCGAAAAACCTGATGGTTAGGTATTTTTGGCCATGCTAAATTCTCCCTCAGTGTACCCAAGAGGTGCCCGAGTGTGGGGACGAGAGGGATCTTCACAGTATCTTCAATGCAGTGTTCATGCCAGCCAACTTGTGACACTAATTAGTGTAAACTAAACTAGCATTCCATCAACATTCCATGATCCAGAACATATCACGGCCCGAGCAAATATGGCAGCTGGCATTTAGCTGGAAATCTGCCAACATACCCAGCTGCTTGTGGTGAGAAAGGGAAGGACATATCAACCCCAGTCAATTAACACCCCTTCAGTCTAGTCCGGATTATGATAAATGAAGCAGCAGGTGCCAAGACTATTGCTACACAGCGGCAGTTATTCAGCATTTACCTGCTCACAGTCTTATAGTTTGTGTTCTGCAAGGCTAAATGAGCTTTTGAAGTCATTGCCTCCAAAAAATGGACTAAGCAGGTGAACTCAGGGTTGTGTTACTGTAATTATGGTTGACCTGATTTGGGATGAATGAACACCAGCAAAAGCAGAACTGAATTCAATGGAATTCAGGGAGAATGTTGCAGATCCGACATAACGCAATGTCTGATGGTTGGAAATGTTGGACCTCAGTCTTGTCAGTCCAGGTACATTGTTGCAGAAGGGCCTCAGATTTACTGACCCAATCCCAGCCAAGTGCAGCTGCTTCATCATTGACCTTTCTCCCATCATGAAATCAGAATTGGGGATGTTCCCTGAAGATTTCATCATATTTAGTATCATTTCTGCCTCCATGGACACTGAAGCATTCCATTTATGAATGCAGAAAAACCTGAACAATATCCAGGGTGAGGCTGAAAATTTGAAAATATAATTCACACCACAGAACTGCTCGCTAGATGCTTCCGTCAAAAACAGCGAATTCAACCATCACCCCCTCGGTATTCATTAGAATTTCCATCACTGAATCACTATCTAGATCCGGTGGAGGTGGGGGGGGGGGGGGGGAGGTGAACATCGACCAGAAACTGAGATGGAGTAGCCACATTATTACTGCGGAGAAACGAGCCAAGCAGAGGTCACGTGTCCTGCCGATGATAATTCACCTGGTCAATCTCCAAAACCTGTCCAGCATCTACAAGCAACAATTCCGGACAATACGGTGTTAACCATCCGTTTGATGGATGTGTGCATCTTCACCAACACTCAGGAAGCTTGGCACCATCAAGACAGATTCAATCCACTTGAGTGATAGGCAACACATTCAACACTGACTCTGTCCACCACGTCATACATTGGCAGCAGGGTGTGCTGCTTTCCATTTCGAAAACACAGTGAACACCAACGACTCGTACTGCCCAACTCTCACACACTCACTAACTCATCAAACAACCTCGAGGCATACTCTGTCATTCCGCTGCCACAAACGCACTCATTCCCTCGCCCCCGCCCCCAGTAACAATCACACACCCACTACAGTATAAACTTACACTCTCCAACCCCCCGACCAAATACATACACCCGCACACACACTCACTCTCTCTGTCACCCACACGCAAACACTCATCCCCTGATTCAGACAGATGCACACGAACAATCCAGACACTCACGCTCTCCCAGTTACAGCCACACTCAAACTTTCTCCGCAACTCACTCATTGCCTAATTCCAACAAAAGAACAAACCGAATTTCTCATTCCCACACACACAGATACACGAGCCGCCTCGCTCACACTTAGACAGAGACACACAAAGAATGGCAAAACACAGAGTCTATTTCCCTCTCGCACTCACACAAAGACGCATACGCTCCCAATTCTACATGCAAGTGAACTTTCACAAACAGACTCAATCATTCTCTTGTCTGTTTCTCACGCTCACACACACATTTTATCTCTTGCACACCTTTCTCTCATAAATACAATCACACTCACTTTCACATTCCCACAATCTCACAAGCTCTCGCTCACATTCGCCTCATGCTCTGTTCCGTCTGTCTGACACAACGCAGACACAAACAAACACACATACGCTCACGCACACACACACACACAAAAGACACGCACACACACACACGCAGGGAGAGGCACACTAGCTCTCTCTCTCACACACACACACATGCACGCACGCACGCAGTTTCTATTTTTTAAGCTTGAATATTAGTAAACGACATTGAATGGAGGAATAACGCTGAACATCTCAAAAAAAATTAATCAAAGTGTTTTCTTTGTTCAATGCCCGTTATCTGTCTTACTGTTTATTTCACTCTCTTGCAGCTAACCTACTTACTGGGTTGATACTAACCCGTGGAAGATGTGATCTCTCCAAATGTGTCACTTGCTACCTGGTGGCCATGGCAACAGCAGATCTATTTGTCATTATCTTCGACTTGATTTTGAAACAGATTCCACGTGTTTATCTTTCACATTTTTATTATTTGTTGCGCTCTCTCAAAGTGTGCAACATCCACACTGCATTTCTTCAAACAGCCACGGACTGTTCTGTCTGGTTCACCGTGACTTTCACCTTTGATAGATTTGTGGCCATATGTTGCGGAAAGCTGAAAAGGAAACACTGCACCGTGAAATCGGCAGCGGTGACTCTGGGAACAGTGACTGGGTTGAGCTGTTTAAAAAACATGTTCTGGTGTTTTACGTTCACAGGTTCATATGCGTTTACAGAAGGACTATGGTTTTGTAGACTTACAGGTGACTTTATAACCTCCCCTATTTGGGGATCAATCGAATTGCTGCAATATATTTTAACACCTTGTATTCCATTTGTCCTGATTATAATGCTCAATACCTTCACTGTCAGAAACATTTCGGTGACCAGCAGAGCCCGCAGGAGACTCCGGGCTCAGAGCATTGAGAAGACTCACTTTGATCCAGAAATGGAGAATCGAAGGAAATCCGTTATTTTACTGTTTGCTATATCAGCGAATTTTATTCTGTTATGGGCATTGTTGGTATTTTCTTCTATACAGATACGCATGACATTTCTCCAGATTACGGATATTACTGTGGGCTATTTTATCATAAAATTGGGCACCATGCTTCAACTTCTTAGTTGCTGCACAAACACTTGCATTTATGCAATAACACAGACAAAGTTCAGGCAGCAGGTGAAAACTATGCTAAAATACCCCTTCAGTAGAATTGTGAAATGTATCCAATGACTCGAATAGATGAATAATTGAAATTTCCCATGAACTCAATATCTAATTTTACTTGTGAATGGAACAATTATTTTAAGTTGTTGACAGCGTGTGGTTGGTTTATGTCGCTGTCCATGTGCAGCAAATATCCCTGCACTAATAGAACATGTGGTGCTCCATAATGTATGATAGGAAGGTTGGGAGGGGTGGTTGGGAGGGGAATGACAGAGCAGGGGGTGGGGGGGAGTGGGGTGCAGAGCCTGTCATTATGGCAACAGAACTGGCTGAAGAATATCTCTATTGTAATAGAGATGGAATGCAGGCAAAATGATGGTAGCAGAGCAGGGCGGAGGATTGCCGCTAATCAAACAAAGCATGGAAGGTGCCAGCACTGTGCTGGCAGAGCATGGGTCAGAGCGCTATGTGTTTTCAGAGAGTAGGGATGGGACCTGTCTCTATGGTAACATGTTGATGAGTATCTGTATTGGGACACGTTTGGAATGATGTTAATCTCTGAGTAACACAATACAAATTGTGCTGCCATTGTGGTGAAACGTGCAGCCGTGGGATATGTTTTTAGTTGCAGCGATGTGGTGTGGCAGTTTTCAGCTAGAATTGGAGGATCTGCTTATGTTGGTATGCGTTAACAATATTTCAGAATCTATGTTAGATTTTGTGTCTATTAGATTCAGGGCCCCCATTAGTTTCAGGGTCTTTGTCAGTATAAAGGTCTCTTTCAGTTGCAGCAACATTAATTGCAGTCTCACCGAAGCGCCCCCATTCCAGACCCCTCCCCCTTCAATCACTGCAAAGCACAAACACTTTTAGAACAGTACAATTGCATCTAATGGGAACTCTCTGCTTGGACGTTGTCATGTGAGTGTACATTAAAGCAATGTAAATGCCACACAGCTTACAGCTTGAGCGATGTCATTGGGGGGCTGCAGCTAAGCTGTGGCAGTCAGGTGATAGGGTTTGTTTCCTTTGGGCTTTCAGTTATGTTTTTGGAAACAGTTTATCTGCAAGCTAAGAAGCAGACTGATTTTCTCCCTGTTTTTGTTTCTATTTGTTTGGTTCTCCCTTAAAGGATCTGTGTTTTGGGAAAATAGATCCGACTTGAATTGAGGCCTAGACACACAGGCCTTGAATTGAGGCCGATTCGGAAAGGCTGCATCATACCTCAGGTACAAAGAACAAATCCCTCTCCCCCCGCCACCCCCCCCCCCCCCCGCCCCGCCCCACACCCTCCCCCACTCCTGGTGAAACTCAACAATCCTTTCCATCCACAAATCCCAGCGCCCTGTCTAAACTCACAAGCATGACTCTGGGATGGAGAACAGGCCTTTCCCCAGGCTCAGGGATGTGAATTTCGGCTCCCTTTCCCTCCTGAGTGCTTCGCAGTGAGAGAGGGACACTTAGAATGTTACAAAGAGAAACTCAGTAAAAGTAGATTGAAGCGCTGCCCTGGGCTCTCACACAGCACCGTGACATTACTGAGAGTAAAACACAGGCACTGTCCAATTGGCCAATTAAACCGGGTCCCAATCGCAGCCTTTTTCATTCCAGGCCCTTGTGAGAACTCGATCGAAACATCCTCTCTGCAGCTCTGTCTCACCCTGTTCCTCGCTGTATCCCACCCTCCTTTCCCTCAATCTTTTATGTTTAAAATGTGGACACTGTTGTAGTGTGAGGAATATGGGGCGGGGAGGAGACACAGAGCATGAGTGCACAGCAAGATCCCCCCCACACACTCAGAGTCTGAACATGTCCAGATACAATGCGATATTTAAGTATGGATTTCGGTAAAGCGTGTGGGCAATGAGGGGCCACACCTCTCCGTCACTCTCCCTCCCTCCACCCCGCTTCCTTCCACCCCTCCCGAATTAAAATAATGACAAGTCACTACAGGTTTGGTGCTGTCCCTATATTTGGCATGAACATGGAACGTTCCACGTCGAGCATAGTCACTCCTCTCTGTTGCCCCGCCTCAACCCCCTCCCTTCCCCATCAATCCCTCCCTTTCTCCCCTTCAGCCCCCCTCCACACCCATCTCCCGCCCTTCCCTGCCCCCTCCCCTCCCCCCCGACCTCCCCTCCCCTCCGCCCTGCCCCCCTTTCCCCCCTCCTCCCCCTGCCCCCCTTTCCCCCACCTCCCCCCTACCCCCACCTCCCCCCTACCCACCACCTTCCTCCCCCCTCCCTCCTTCCCCCATCCCTCCCCCTCATCCCTCCCCCCTCCCTCCCCCTCCCTCCCCCCCTCCCTCCCTCCCCCCTCCCTCGCCCCCTCCCCTCGGAATTACAAAGTGCAGCACAGTTTACCCACTCTGATTCTGAATGGAATTAGTGTCTGAGAACTGCACCAAATGTGCACATTAGTCTGCGATCATCCCCAACTACAAGCTCCAGACAATATCTCCCATGGGAAATGAGGGAACAGAGTTCATAGAACATAGAACAGAGAAGAATACAGCACAAACAGGCCCTTCGGCCCACAAGTTGCGCCGGTCATGTCGCTACCTACCTCGGCTTATACATAGGCTTGCCTATAACCCTCAATCCTATTCAGTCCCATGTACTCATCCAGAAGTCTCTTACAGTCTCATGTACAGTGTCTGGCGATAAAAGGGTTAATTCTCCAGCCAAGGTTCCTGCTGCAAACTTCAATCCCTGTCAATATTGTTCAATATTCACACTGCTGTAACCGGTTCCCAGATGCAGACATGGGACTTACTGAACTTGTCTGAGGCTCACAGAAGGCAGCGCCTGCAGTAGCCATGAGCCGCCAGCAGATGGTGGCATTGAATCACTTTAATCACCAGATAGTGAAAGAGGTTTTGAGGAGAGGCTGGTGGAGTCTTTAATTCATTCACAGAGACAGAGAGGAAACTCTGACAAGATTGACCAATCTGCCCTCTGCTGGGTACTGTCAGAATCACACACACTCTGTTCTCTCTCTGGAGAACGATCTCTGCTGCTCCGTTTTGAAAGGAGGTTGAAGACTCTGTTGCTGAGAACACTGACAACACATTGCTGCTTAAACAATGGTTTGCAGTAATCTTTCCTTCAATGTGGAGACTAAAACTACAACAGTTTTCCAGCTGGGAAACTAGGTAAGCAGGGAAATCACTGCCAGGCTGGAGGGGCTGATGGAATAGGGAGGGAGAGGGGCAGGAATGAAGGGTTTGGAAGGAGCTGTCGAAGATCTTCACAGTTCAGGATTTCACTGTAACCGGTGGAGCAGCAATGTTTATAGATTGAAATGTTCACAATGTCACTCTCAGTCCCGGTCTGGATCCCCGCAGCGACTCCAGGTGTGTCTCTCCACTTGGACTGAACTGATTTTGCCGCAGCCTGAAACAGATTAAAGATGAAACAGGAAATAAACAGATTGAACAACAGAGTAAATAACAGAAGACTGGAGTTAATGAGACAAATCTTCTGGTCTCTGGATTGCCAGAGACCAGACACACATCCGAAGATGAGCATCGGGACCCTGTGGATGTCCTGACGCACTGATCTATCTGGGAATTGTCCCAGAGATATTAACTACTATTGGGGAACTCCCCTGCTGCAGTTGGGGTCAGATACTTGGGACAGATCCACAAAATGTACCTGGATAGTTACTCAGGTAATGTTAGACAGCTCACTACCACGGCGAATACCTGAACAGCACAACCGAGTCCCCTAATCACTTCCCACTGATCCCCATACTGCACCTCCCACAATCTGACTAGACCCACTCCCCCCAACTCATCCTACCTCCCCTCCAGCCCGACTACCTCCCACTAGCCCTTGAACAAATCTGACTAAACCTCCCGACTTGGCCTCATCCTAACCCAAACTCTCCTGACATGGAAGATAGGAGCAGGAGGCGGCCATTTTCCCCTTTAAGCCTACTCCACCATCCATCACAATCATGGGCTGATCGTCCAACTCAATAGCCTAATCCTGCTTTCTCCCCATAACCTTTGATCCCGTTCGCCCCAAGTGCTTTATCCAGCCGCCTCTTGAATACATTCTTGACTAAGCCCCTGACTTAAACTCATTACCCCAGAACCAATCCACCCCACTACCCTCTTCAAAGCTGTTAACCAACCCCAAACCCCCACCACACTATCACATCTGTTTAGACTCCAACAACATGACCATCTCCCAGCCACCATCTAAACTCCGGATTAACCCTCCAACCCAGCACAATACAACTCGTCCACTTCCTTGACATCCAGAACTAATCATAGAACATAGAACATAGAAAACCACAGCACAAACAGGCCCTTCGGCCCACAGGTTGCGCCGATCACATCCCCACCTCTAGGCCTATCTATAGCCCTCAATCCCATTAAATCCCATGTACTCATCCAGAAGTCTCTTAAAAGACCCCAACGAGTTTGCCTCCACCACCACCGACGTCAGCCGATTCCACTCACCCACCACCCTCTGAGTGAAAAACTTACCCCTGACATCTCCTCTGTACCTACCCCCCAGCACCTTAAACCTGTGTCCTCTCGTAGCAACCATTTCAGCCCTTGGAAATAGCCTCTGAGAGTCTACCCTATCCAGACCTCTCAACATCTTGTAAACCTCTATCAGGTCACCTCTCATCCTTCGTCTCTCCAGGGAGAAGAGACCAAGCTCCCTCAACCTATCCTCATAAGGCATGCCCCCCCAATCCAGGCAACATCCTTGTAAATCTCCTCTGCACCCTTTCAATGGCTTCAACATCTTTCCTGTAATGAGGTGACCAGAACTGCGCGCAGTACTCCAAGTGGGGTCTAACCAGGGTCCTATAAAGCTGCAGCATTATCTCCCGACTCCTAAACTCAATCCCTCGATTAATGAAGGCCAGTACGCCGTACGCCTTCTTGACCGCATCCTCCACCTGCGAGGCCGATTTAAGAGTCCTATGGACCCGGACCCCAAGGTCCTTCTGATCCTCTACACTGCTAAGAATGGTACCCTTCATATTATATTGCTGCTTCATCCCATTGGATCTGCCAAAATGGATCACCACACACTTATCCGGGTTGAAGTCCATCTGCCACTTCTCCGCCCAGTCTTGCATTCTATCTATGTCTCGCTGCAACTTCTGACATCCCTCCAAACTATCCACAACACCACCTACCTTGGTGTCGTCAGCAAACTTACCAACCCATCCCTCCACTTCCTCATCCAGGTCATTTATGAAAATGACAAACAGCAAGGGTCCCAGAACAGATCCCTGGGGCACTCCACTGGTCACTGACCGCCATGCAGAGAAAGACCCCTCCACAGCCACTCTCTGCCTTCTGCAGGCAAGCCAGTTCTGGATCCACAAGGCAACAGCCCCTTGGATCCCATGCCCTCTCACTTTCTCAAGAAGTCTTGCATGGGGGACCTTATCGAACGCCTTGCTGAAGTCCATATAGACCACATCCACCGCTCTTCCTTCGTCAATGTGTTTGGTCACATTTTCAAAGAACTCAACCAGGCTCGTAAGGCACGACCTGCCCTTGACAAAGCCGTGCTGACTACTTTTGATCATACTAAACTCCTCTAGATGATCATAAATCCTGTCTCTCAGGATCCTCTCCATCAACTTACCAACCACTGAGGTTAGACTCACCGGTCGGTAATTTCCCGGGCTGTCCCTGTTCCCTTTCTTGAATATAGGGACCACATCTGCAATCCTCCAATCCTCCGGAACCTCTCCCGTCTCCATCGACGATGCAAATATCATCGCCAAAGGCTCCGCAATCTCCTCCCTCGCCTCCCACAGTAACCTGGGGTACATCCCATCCGGTCCCGGCGACTTACCAACCTTGATGCCATTCAATAGTTCCAACACATCCTCTTTCTTTATGTCCACATGCTCGATCCTTTCTGTCCACCGCAAACCAGCAGTACAACCACCCAGATCCCTTTCCACCGTGAATACCGAGGTAAAGTATTCATTAAGCAGCTCCGCCAGTTCTAACGGTTCCGCACAAACTTTTCCCCCTTCACCTTTTAAGGGTCCTATGCCTTCACATCTCATCCTTTTACTCTTGACATATTTGTAGAAAGCCTTGGGGTTCTCCTTAATCTTACCCGCCAAGGCCTTCTCATGACCCCTTCTCGTTCTCCTAATTTCCTTCTTAAGCTCCTTCCTACATCCCGTATACTCCTCTAAATCCTTAACACCTCCTAGCTCTCTGAACCTTCTGTACGCCTCTCTTTTCTTATTCACCAGGTTCATCACAACCTTCGTGCACCACGGTTCCCGTACCCTACCAACACCCCCCTGTCTCATCGGAACGTTGTCATGCGGAGCTCCAGACAAACATTCCTTGAAAATCCTCCACTTTCCTTCGGTACTTTTCCACAAGAATGCCTCCTTCCAATTTACCCGTCTAATTTCCTCCCTGATGACACTGTATTTCCCTTTACTTCAGAGAAACACTTTCCTAGCCTGCCTGATCCTATCTCTTTCCAATGCTATCGTGAAGGAGATAGAATTATGATCGCTATCCCCAAGATGCTCACCCACCGAGAGATCCTCCACCTGTCCAGGTTCATTAGCCAGCACCAGATCAAGTACAGCCTCTCCTCTAGTAGGCTTATCCACATACTGTGTCAGGAAACTCTCCTGGACACACCTAACAAACTCCTCTCCATCCAAACCCCTAGCCCTAGGGATATTCCAATCTATGTTTGGGAAATTAAAATCTCCCATCACGACAACTCTGTTATTCCTACATCAATCCAGGATCTGTTTCCCCATCTGCTCCTCAACATCTCTGTTACTATTGGGCGGCCTATAGAAAACACCCAGCAACGTTACCGACCCCTTCCTGTTCCTAACCTCCACCCACAGAGTCTCCGTCGTCAATCCCTCCACGGCGTCCACCTTCTCTACAGCCGTGACACTATCCCTGATCAACAGTGCCACTCCCCCCCCCCCTCTCTTGCCTCCCTCCCTGTCCTTCCTGAAACATCTAAAACCCGGCACCTGAAGCACCCAGTCCTGTCCCTGAGACATCCAAGTCTCCGTAATGGCCACCACATCACAATTCGAAGCAGCAATCCACGCTCTAAGCTCATCCACTTTATTCACTACACTCCTGGCATTAAAATAGGCACATCTCAGACCTTCAGCCTGAGCACTTCCCTTCTCCATCACTCGTCTAACCTCCCTCTTACCCTGTTTACATTCCTTATCTATTTGCGAGCTAACCTCCTCGCTCTCAGTCCCCTCATTTCGATTCCCTCCCCCCAACCTTTCTAGTTTAAAGTCTCTCCAGTAGCCTTAGCCAACCTTCCCGCCAGGATATTGGTCCCCCTGGGATTCAAGTGCCACCCGTCTTTTTTAAACAGGTCACACCTGCCCCAAAAGAGGTCCCAATGATCCAAGTACCCAAATCCTTGTCCCTTGCTCCAGTCCCTCAGCCACGCATTCATTCTCCACCGATTCCTGTTCTCACTCTCCCGCGGCACAGGCAGCAATCCCGAGATTACTACCTTTGCATTCCTCTTTCTCAGCTGTCTACCTAACTCCCTATATTCTCTTTTCATGACCCCTTCCCTCTTCCTACCTATGTCAGCAGTACCTATATGCATCACGACCTTCGGCTCCTCTCCCTCCCCCTTCAGGATTTCTGGGACTCGACCAGAGACATCCCGGACCCCTGCACCAGGGAGGCAAACCACCATCCGAGAGTCCCGTCTTTGTCCGCAAAAACGCCTATCTGACCCCCTCACCGTAGAGTCCCCAATTAGCACTACCCTCCTTTCCTTACCCTTTTGCACTACTGGGCCAGGCTCAGCTCCAGAGACACTGCCACCGCTGCTTCCCCCAGGTGGGCTGTCCACCCCAGTAGTACTCAGACAGGAGTACTTATTATTAAGGGGCACATCCACCGGGGTGCTCACCATCAACTGAGTTTTCTCCTTCCTCACTGTTACCCAGTTACCCTCCTCCCATGGTCCCGGTGTGACCACCTGCCGATAGCTCCTGTCAATGACCTCCTCACTATCCCTAACCCGGCGAAGGTCCTCGAGCTGCAATTCCAGTTCCCTAACATGGTCCCTTAGGAACCGCAGCTCAACACACCCAGCACAGATATGGTCGTCCGGGAGGCTAGGAGCCTCCAGGACCTCCCACATCCTACATTGGGAACAACATACTGGCCTCACACTCATAATTGCCCCTTTAAACACACAGGGAAAAAAAAAGTGAATGAAAATTTTAAACTTACCTTTCCTCCTCCTGTTTTCTCCAAAGCCCTGCTCTCACTGGGTCTTTTTTTTTTAGGTTAGAGGAGGAGGGAGGGTGGGATACTCTACAAGGGTAGAGTATCGGGATTCCTCTCTGTTCCAATTTATTGGGGAAAAAAAAAATCTCTCTCTCCCAGACCTCCCTGCGCGACCACTTCCGGGTTTAGATATTTTTAAAGAAAAAACCCGCGAAAAAGTAAGTTAAAAATAACAGCGCTTACCCGCAGCACTCCTCTCGCGAATCTCTCCCTCTCTGCTGCACTTCCAAGACGCAATGAGGCCGATTCACTGAGGTGAGCAATTTATTGGGGAAAAAAAAAATCTCTCTCTCCCAGACCTCCCTGCGCGACCACTTCCGGGTTTAGATATTTTTAAAGAAAAAACCCGCGAAAAAGTAAGTTAAAAATAACAGCGCTTACCCGCAGCACTCCTCTCGCGAATCTCTCCCTCTCTGCTGCACTTCCAAGACGCAATGAGGCCGATTCACTGAGGTGAGCAATTTATTGGGGAAAAAAAAAATCTCTCTCTCCCAGACCTCCCTGCGCGACCACTTCCGGGTTTAGATATTTTTAAAGAAAAAACCCGCGAAAAAGTAAGTTAAAAATAACAGCGCTTACCCGCAGCACTCCTCTCGCGAATCGCTCCCTCTCTGCTGCACTTCCAAGACGCAATCATCCAACCTCCCCCCAGATCCCTGACTGACTGCTCATCCAGCGACAAACCAACCCATTCACTCCCCCATCAACTAATACTTATGGAGTTCCCCGGGGTTACTGTGCTGTAAATAGGGTGTATGCTCTCTCTACCCTGACTCCACTCTGCCCTGATGGATCTCCCCGGGGTCACGGTCCTGTAAATAGGGTGCGTGCTCTCTCTTCCCCAACTCTTCTCTACTCTGGTGGAGCTCCCCGGGGTCACTGGGCTGTAAATGGGGTGTGTGCTCTCTCTTCCCGACTCGTAGTCATTGATAGAGTCATAGAGGTTTACAGCATGGAAACAGACCCTTCGGCAAACTGTGTCCATGCCGCCCTTTTTCAACCCCTAAGCTAGTCCCAATTTCCTGCGTTGGGCATAGACTGTACTCTTATGGAGCGCTCTGTGGTCATTGTGCTGTAAATCGGGTATGTGCTTTCTCTTCCCCGACTCTACTCTGCTCTGATGGAGCTCCCCGGGGTCACTGTGCTGTAATTAGGGTGTGTGCTCTCTCTTCCCAGACTCTGCTCGAATGGAGCTCCCCAGGATCACTGTGCTGTAAATAGGGTGTGCGTTCTCTCTTCCCCGACTCTACTCTGCTCTGATGGAGCTCCACGGGTCACTGTGCTGTAAATAGGGTGTGTGCTCTCTCTTCCCCAGATCTACTCTGGTGGAGCTCCCTGGGGTCAGCGTCCTGAAGATCCCAGAAGAAATATGCAGCAGTTTCAGGTTGGGGGAATTTTCACACATACAGTCAATCTGCTTACCATTGCTGCTGCTTGGAAAATTCAGGCCCATTTATATTTTAAATCCATTTACATTTTCATTATTGCACTAAAAATTAACATAAACACTCAGCGCATCCACTCCAGACTCCTGCAGGTCAGTATGAGGCGGCAGAGAGCAGGGACAGATTGTTCTGTGAAGGAGTTTGATTCCAGGTCCAGAATCCTCAGTGAATGGTTTGTACAGAGAGCGGAGGCGAGATCCTCAGCACAAGAATCTGTGAGAGCGTTTTCTTCCAGACTGGAGACCAGAGAGAGGAATAACTGGAATCAGGCTCAATCCCCAGTGTTTTAAATAATACTGTTAATAACAATAATAATGTATTGTATGAGACATTCCAAAAACACAACTTGCATTCCAGTAGAATGAGGAAATATTCTTAACGCTGAAAATGAAATATAAATATAATAAACTGGAAATGCTCAGCAGGTTAGCTAAATATTTGTGAATAGAGAAACAGGGATAAAGTTTGAGCTTCCATTGGAACTGGGAACGGGCAGTGAATTGACAGGTTTGAAGTGACAGCGGTGGGTGGCTGGGGAAGAAACAAAGAAAGGACAAACTGGAATTACAGGAGTGATTAAATGATAAAAGTGATGATGGGACAGGACCATAATCACAGGATCCCCATGTCCTTACTCGGAGTGGCTCGGGAGGGACATGGGATGGTCAGTGGTTTGGGAATGCAGTTTGTGGTGAGGTTGAATATAATGGCTGTGATTTTACCTGAAGCTCTGAAGTCCCAGCATGGGGATTGGAAATGGGTGGTGTGTCCGTGTGGGCAGGATAGGCAGACTTATGAAGTTGATATTGTCAGAGGCGGACAATTAACGGCTGGCAGGCAGGGGGAGCTGCCCACTGAGGCAGCCCGGGCAGGGGGCAGTCCCGGTTCAGGCAATGCTGGCACCATCTCCAAAGGCAGCAGGACTTTCAAACAGCAGCTCTGGAGGGAGCAGCGAGGGAGCTCTGCTTATTGAATGAAGGACTGAAATGTCAGAAAGCAGAGCAAGGGTTGCGCCCTCGCAGCCCCCCCCCCCCCCCCCCTCATCCCTGGAGGGGCTCCTCCCGGCTGCTCAGGCTCAGAGGGAGGTCCTGTTCCCTCAGGATGGGAGAAGATGATCTCATCGGTACAAGCCAGTCTGGATGGAGATTGCTGGGAGGTGAGCAGGTTTGAGACACGTGGTTACAGAGTGGAAAAGGATCAATGTCCTGATGTGTTCTGCCACGGTGAGTGCAGCACAGCCTGATATGTGAATAAGGATGAGAGGGAAATTGTGGAAATAACATCTCCACCCAGACACTGGCAATGCAAAGGCAGCAGCATTGACTGTCAGAGACATGTCCGTTAGGCTGGCACCAGCATAGGCTCGAGCAGGGCTGACCAACATGTTCACTGGGCAAACATACGTCAATGTTTTTCTCACTCAAGCAGCCGATGAGTAAATTTCAGAATGATAAAGTTTGGCACAGCAGGAATTTCAATTAAAAACTAAACTGAGATATGAAAAGAAACAACTTGCTGAGCACAATAATGAGTAATAAATAAAGATGATTATTAGAGTTGAATCCTCATCAATCACAAATTGTTTCTCTCCCACATTTGCTGCAGATTGGCTCAAAAACATATCAGCAGCAAACATGGGAAAGAAACGGGATGTGATTGGAGGAGCAGCTCCATGCAGATTCTTCCATTCAAACTGAACTGTGTGACTGAGATTCTGGAAACTCGCTCCGGGGGCCGCATTGAGCGGCTTCGAGGGTCACATTCGCCCCTTGGTCCACACGTTGGACAACCCTGGGCTACTGCGTGTGTTTGATGGGTGAGTAACAATTTGTGTGTTTGGAAAGAGAGCAAACATCATCAGGGAATGAGTGAAGAAGAGTGGAGACATCCAGGTCTTGCCGTCCTTACACCAATGGAAGATGAAGTGCTGGATCAGGAAGGCCTGGAGGCAGAGTGGGTAATTACTGCTGGTGAGATGGGTTGAGTGGGTGGCCTAATGAATGGGCACAGGAGAGCGTCTGGTGAGGACAAAACATAGAGCTTGTTTATCCATCACTGGTCAGAGAGAGCAGTCGGAAGGACGTATTGGGATAAGAACAAAATACCTACGAGCAGCAGAAGGTCATTCAGCCCCTCGAGCATACTCCATTACAGCTGATCTAATTATAGTCTCAACTCTTTTCCCCGTAACCCTTGATTCGCTTCTCAATCCAAAATCATTCTGAACTCAGCCTTGAATATATTCAATGACTCTGCCGCCACTAGTCTCCAGGGAAGAGAATTCCACTGACCAGCCACCATCTAAAAAAACATTTCTCCTCATCTCAGTCTTAAGGGACCGACAATTACATTTTAAAATCTTTCCCCTTGTTCTGGTCTCTCTTACAAGAAGGAACAGCCTCTCAGCAACCACCCCGTCTCATCCCCTCAATGCGATCACCTTTTAATCTTCTGAACTTTCATAGATATTGCTCCAATATGCTCACATTTCCCTCGTAAAATAAACCTCTCCATCCCAGGAATCAGCCGAGTGAACTTTCTCTGAACTGGTTCTAATACAATTCTATCCTTTTTTAAAGTAAAGAGCTCCACATTATACACATTACTCCTGTTGTGATCTAATGAAGGTCGTGTAAAACTGCAGCAAAATATTCTTACCCTTACCTTCCATTCCTACTGCGGTAAGAACGTTAAGAAACAGGAGCAGGAGTCATCCATTCTGTCCTTCAAATCCACTCCATCATTAAATGTGACCATGGCTGATCCTCTGCTTCAACACCATTTCCAGCATTATCCCTGCATTCCTTGATTCACTCAGCCTAAATAACTCCCCCTTCTTCTCAGACTGTGTCCCAGGTTTCAGACGCTCCAGCAAGGGGAAACATCCTTTCATCATCTGGCCGATTGAACTCCGTAAAATAGTGTCGGTTTGAATAAGTTCAGCTGTCATTCTTCTAAAGGCTTGAGAATAAAGTATTTTTGTTCCTCATAGGAAAACCCATCTGTCCCTGGAACTATTTTAGTGAACCTTCTTTACATGCCAAGTACATCTTTGCTTCGGTCAGGAGACCAAAACTGTACACAATACTCCAGGTTGGTCTCAGCAAGGCTGCATATAATTGCAGGAAGACATCTTTTCCCTCAATTCAAATCCTCTTCGAATAATGGCTAACATATTGCTCGCATCTTAGCTTTCAGTGCCTCATGAACAAGGATATCAAAATATCTTTGGAGTTGTCTTAATTTCTGTATTTTCTACAAAATTAGATAACCTCACATTTTTCCACCTTGTCGTCCAGCTGGCAATCCTTTGGCCGCTCCCTGAGCCTCTCCACATCCCCTTGAAACATCTTTGCATCCTCCTCACAATTCAGATTTTCACCTAGTTTTCCAGTATTCGCAAATTTGGAAATATTATATTTGATCCCCACATCCATATCATTGATATAGATTCTGAATAGCTGAGACCCAAACACTGATCCCTGCCGTACTCCACTAGTTAGAGGCTGTCAACCCAAAAATAACCCATTCATTCCAACTCCTTGGTTCTGTCCATTGATCAGTTCTCAATCTATGCTGGTATATTCCACCCAATTCCATGTGCTCCAATTTTATTGAGGTTTGCGACAAACCAGGCTTAGAGAATCAGCCTGAGTGGCGACATACGATAGGGCAAGGGGAAAGTGAATGGTAATTTTTCTTGGGGGGGGGAGGGGGGTGGGTGGCGAGGGGGTGGGGGGTGGGATGGGACGTTAGGGGTTGGGGGCACATGATGGTGGGTAGAGTCGATGATTCAAATATGCTGATCCCGAATGTGGTTGGCTGTCCAATCTGTCTCAGGGAATATGCCGTTTTGATGTCAAATATCAAAGTGGTGACACATGATGTGCCTGGAGAATGCAGGAAAAAAAAGTGTGCATTCCTTGCCACTGTTTCGTTGCTCCTCTCGGATCAGTGATCAGCTGTCAACTGTCGATTTGTCTCGGCAATGCAGATAATTTGCTGCAGCCAAACTTTGTTACCAATAACTATATTAAATAATGTCAAACTGGTCACGGCCAGTCAACTGACCATTGTTGTTTTTAAAGCCCCGGAATCCAAAAATCAAAACGGGTTAACGTAACCTGTTTGTTCAGTGACATAAATTAATTTCATTCACCATGGATTCGTGACTATTATGTCTCACGGGAGAGCGTCATTGTTTCATTAATAAGGGAGTCACCTCGATAAGTTATGAACTGGTAACAGCAGCAACAGGAAACGGTGCCTCAAGTGAGAGTTATGGGAGGGATTGGAACTGTAGTTTGAAAGATGACAACAATTGATCCAATTCTGAGAGCAATAATTAGGAACGGTTCAGCAATGGATGAGAATATGAGAACAATAGTTTGGGATGAAACAGCAATGGATCAGGATCTCAGAACAATAGATTCGAATGTTACAACATTGGAAAGGGGTTTATCAGTGTGGCTTCACCTTGCCGCTACAGCCAGATGGATGAATGCACGGATCGAATACGCACTTTATATTATTCAGTACTTTTATTATCCTGTTCTCGCTCTGATTGGTGCTCCTTGTGATATTCTCTGTCCACTTTTTAATGGTAGACGTAACGATGATCTGTGCTGCTGTTCCTATATCTGTAAGTTGGATGAAGGAACGATATCTATCAATTATAAATTTGCTTATGATATTAAGGTAGGCAGGGAAGTAACTGTGAGGACACTAATGAAGAGTGTGAACATATTGTATGTTTGAACTTTAATCCTGGGTTTATAATTGAACATGTCCAATCCAACACTTGGTTGTGAATTTGATTTCTGAATTTTCTAAAATTTATTATGTCACCATTTAAAGAATACTACACAATTCTGTTTCTCCATCCAAAATGGATAAATTCACATTTAATTACATTATACCATTTTTATCTACGTTACATTGCATTTCCTATGTATTTGCCCACTTAATCAACTTGTTTAAACCATCTTGAAGCCACACAAACACACACCCACCCTCCCACTCACCCACACACACACTTGTAATGGTTCTTCAGCGGGATTTGGACAGGCTGTATAAATGGGCAAGGACAGGGCAGATGGAATATAACGGGAATAAGTGCCTAGTTCTCCAATTTTGGTAGAAAATACAGAGAAACAAGGTAATTATGCAATGGTGCAAAATTGGAAATAGATGATGTCCAGAACGTTCTGGGTGTCCTTGTTCATGGGACTCTAAAAGCTAGCATACAGGGACTGCAATCATTTATCAAGGTTAATGGTCCGTTGGCCTTCATCGCAGGGAGATTTGTGTAAAGCAGTAAAGATGTCTTGCTGCAATTGAACAGAACCTTGGCCAGACCAGACCTGGAGCATTGTGTACAGTTTTATTCTTCTTAACTCAATTAGGATTTGCTTGCTCTAGAAATCTGCATTAAATTAAATTTTCTCATTGTGAGATATAGTATTTCCACTTACTAAATACAGCATCTTCAGCAACATCACAGTGAGAGAGTCACTGGGATTTTTAACTGGACTCCTCAGATGTGAATTCCTTCAGATAGAAAGTTAGAATTCATGAATTGAGATTAAATTCAAACTGGCCAGTATATTCTGCTTTCTGTTAGCTCCCCTCTCACCTCAACAATCTCTCTCCCATCTGCTCGTCCCTTATCCAGTATCTCACTCCCTCAACTCCTTTATTCCTTCCCCCTCTTACTCTGTCCTATCACACTATTCCTTCGCACCCTAAAACCCTTCTCCCACTCACTCACTCTCCCCGTCACTTTCTCTTCCCTCACATTCTCCCCAACTCTTTTCCCGTTACGCTCTTTACCCGTCGCTCTATCCTCCTCTTGCGCTATTCCGCCTTGCTCTCTCCATCTCACTCTCTCCCCCCTCACTCTTTTTCCCTTCGCATTATTCCTGCACTGTGCGATGGCTCAAAGTCGCACTTCACTGTCTTCCCTCACTCTGTCTCCCGTCACACCCGCATGCACACATGCATGCACACACAAACGCACTGAGACAAACAAACACACATACACTCACGCTCACACATATACACACACACATAAATATAGGCACATACAAGAAGACACACATACACACAAACACAAGGAACACACAACGCTGCACACACAGAAACGCAAACTGAGACAGAGACACACACGCATGCACACACACAGACACATGAACACAGACACAAACACAAACACACACCGAGAAAAACACACACACAGGCACACGCACAGAGATACACTCATAGAGACAGACACACACAGACACACGCACACAGACAGACACAAACACTGAGACACACGCACTAAGGCACACACAAACACACATGGACACACAACACTGAGGAACACACACAGATACTGGGACATACACGTAGGCGGGCACACACGCACACACACACACAGGCACAAACGCACACAGATGCTTACACTGACAATGGGGCAAACACACAACAACGTGCAGCACCCACAAACATAGACATCTGCACACACACAGACACACAAACACTCTCACACGCAGACACACACACATACATAAAAACACACCAAGACACGCGGCCAGACAAACACAGACGCACAAACATATATACACACACACACACGCACACACACACCTCTGTGTCTGTGGGCATTATCTCAAGTCTCGATATGTCCCTTCTGTCCCTGAAAGGATAAACGTCCCTCATGAAAAGCATGACGGCTTTTAAAACGAAGTCCCTTGTGCTCAGCAAGATCCCACAAGATGCAGTCAACAGTGTGGAGTGCGTTTTAAATGTGGTCAGTTTTTATACAGAGGTACAGAGTGAGGCAGAGTGAGGCTGGGGCAGTGAAATCCACATCCCGGGAGCCTCAGAATTAAATGGAGACCCTGTCCCCCATTTAGGCTCCCCGCACCTCACTAGCAGCTTTCACCCCTCCCTCTGCCTCCAACACACAACATCCAGCCGCTTCTATCTCTCTCCTTGATTCTTTTTCTTTGTCTTTCCCTCTCTCCCTTCATCTGTTTCTGCAACATTACTATGATGTAGAAAGCCACACACTTGCCCTCTTCACACAGCAAGATCCCAGGAACGGCAACATGCTGACAGATGAAAACCCTCCTCGGTCCAATAGGTACCCCGAAATGTTAAATTAACAACCTCCCTTTCCGCTGTTTTCAAGTTTAGGAACTGTTTAAATCAATACATTCAGGCGATACTTTGTTTCTGATCTCTTTATGCTGGGTTAGGTCAAGTTCACCTCTTGTCCTCCGCAGCCTTCCTCTCGCCCTGTCTGACCTCCTTGTAGAAGTAGAGCTCTGGTTCTTCCGCTCTCTCTCTCTCTCTCCCTGCGCCGCGCACATCCCTCTAATGCAGTTCATTCCTGCAGACTCTTCCCTTCACCTCCTCCCCCCATGTCACATCTTGCTCTTCTGGAGCTGGATATCTGTCATATCTCTGCTCACAGGGCCACCATGTTCCTGTCCCTTACACGATGGATTTTTTTAAACTGTTGTTTCAATCAATGTACTGAGCAATCGATACAAACGGATATTTCAGCATTTTCTTTAACTCTGTTCTGAATTTGGGCTGAGCGGTCACATAAATAAAGGTGTTTGTGCAGCAGCTTAAACTCTGCAGCATATAGGTGATGTCCTCAAAGATATCAGAACCACTGTCATCTAAAAAGAGTCCTGGCACATCCAGCATATATACAACATAGAATAACCACAGAATTATGAAGTTGCTGGATATGGCAAAGAGTAAAATAATAGACTTCTTTCTACTCTCCATCTCTGGGTCACTGTGTTTGTCTCCCTTGCTCTGATCCTTCAGTGACTTGCGAGCTCGGCTGGCCATTAAAATGCGTCGGAAAATCAGAGCGTTAAGGATCAGAATTACTGCGAATGGGATCATTGGAGTTAATGCTGTTGAAAAGTTAGTGAACCCCAGCCATCTAGGATCAGTGTAATAGACTCTCTTATTTTCGCATAACCACGATACATTGTTGATTATTTTCCTGGGTTCATATCTGAAGTAACGAGGCACATTTTTTAGACAGAGTAGAATGGTTGTTGTTGCAAGAACCACAGCCGCAGTTTTTTCGGTGCAATATTTAGCTTTCAGCTTCTGGGAACAAATGGCGATAAATCGATCAAAGGTGAACATGACGGTGAACCAGACAGAACAGTCTATTGCTGCACGGCGAAGGACACTGACAACGCTGCACACGGGGGTCAAGTCCAGGAAACACCATGGGTAATAATAGAAAGAGAATCGCCGCAGTATGATCTCAAAGATAATAACCATCAGATCCCCGGCTGCCATGGCGACCAGGTAGCGAGTGGTGCAGCTGGAGAGGTCACACTTCCCCCGGAGCAGCACCAGAATCGCCATTAAATTAACTGTAGGCAGAGAAGGGAACAGAACATGGAAATGACACAGCAACTCTGATCAACATATTATTTCATGGCGTAGGCACGCCTCTGAGAAGACCAACACTTTTCGTGAAAGCCCATGTTGCCTTTGAGAAGGTGATCGGCCTTCTTGAACTGACAGTGAGGTGGGTGATGGAGGAGGGGAAGAGTTACAGATAAGAATTCAAACTGAGGATGCATGAGTCCCATAGGTGGATTCCTTGGTTGGTATTGGGTACTTGAGAGTTGCAGTCTCTTAAAAGTGAATGTTAACTCTTCATTTGATGGTAACTATGACCTATATCGCCAATCATAAATCATCCACTCCCCCCGCGCCCCCCCCCCCCCACCATTCGTCCCAATCGTCCTCTTACTTTTCTGTTCTTCAAACTAAAACTGTGATATTCTCTTATAGCAAGAAGCCATTATTTTATCCTGCTTTCTCTTTGCTTCTCTTATTTGAGTTGTTTGTAAGTTCTCTTCCCTTTCTACAGTTAATCTGGTCCTTCGTCATGTTAACATCCTCGATCTGTTCTTACGTTTCCTTATTGAACTAAATCCCTGTCTTTTTCGGTATACAGTGAGATCTGTAATTGTTCTCTCTGCCTCTCCCTTTGCTGGGAATATACGTTGAATGTGGCCGAATTATCTCTGAGATGATGATCGCCCATTCCAGAGGTGCTGCTTCTGCTGTTTACTTTTCATTGCAGTTGATCACTTGAACACTGCTGCGAGTAAACATAATGACTCAATATACAATTTTCAGTGCCATTATTCCTTTCTACTTTAATAAAAGCAACTGTTTCAACAAACCATACCATCATTAATAAACCACAACTCTTACAAATATTGATGCATTCTAAAAATATTAATCACCCTCATCAACATTGAAACATATTGCCAAATAAATAGCCTGACTTCTTGCATTAATAATGTTAGAAATATGAATAATTGACTTCCCTATTTTAATTAGTTTCAGGAGGATTAATAGAACATAGAACATAGAACATAGAACAGTACAGCACAGAACAGGCCCTTCGGCCCACGATGTTGTGCCGAGCTTTATCTGAAACCAAGATCAAGCTATCCCACTCCCTATCATCCTGGTGTGCTCCATGTGCCTATCCAATAACCGCTTAAATGTTTCTAAAGTGTCTGACTCCACTATCACTGCAGGCAGTCCATTCCACACCCCAACCACTCTCTGCGTAAAGAACCTACCTCTGATATCCGTCCTGTATCTCCCACCACGAACCCTATAGTTATGCCCCCTTGTAATAGCTCCATCCACCCGAGGAAATAGTCTTTGAACGTTCACTCTATCTATCCCCTTCATCATTTTATAAACCTCTATTAAGTCTCCCCTCAGCCTCCTCCGCTCCAGAGAGAACAGCCCTAGCTCCCTCAACCTTTCCTCATAAGACCTACCCTCCAAACCAGGCAGCATCCTGGTAAATCTCCTCTGCACTCTTTCCAGCGCTTCCACATCCTTCTTATAGTGAGGTGACCAGAACTGCACACAATATTCCAAATGTGGTCTCACCAAGGTCCTGTACAGTTGCACCATAACCCCACGGCTCTTAAACTCCAACCCCCTGTTAATAAAAGCTAACACACTATAGGCCTTCTTCACAGCTCTATCCACTTGACTGGCAACCTTTAGAGATCTGTGGATATGGACCCCAATATCTCTCTGTTCCTCCACAGTCTTCAGAACCCTACCTTTGACCCTGTAATCCACATTTAAATTCGTCTAACCAAAATGAATCACCTCACATTTATCAGGGTTAAACTCCATTTGCCATTTTTCAGCCCAGCTTTGCATCCTATCTATGTCTCTTTGCAGCCTACAACAGCCCTCCACCTCATCCACTACTCCACCAATCTTGGTGTCATCAGCAAATTTACTGATCCACCCTTCAGCCCCCTCCTCTAAGTCATTAATAAAAATCACAAAGAGCAGAGGACCAAGCACTGATCCCTGCGGCACACCGCTAGCAACCTGCCTCCAATCCGAAAATTTTCCATCGACCACCACCCTCTGTCTTCGGTCAGACAGCCAGTTACCTATCCAATCGGCCAACTTTCCCTCTATCCCACACCTCCTCACTTTCATCATAAGCCGACCATGGGGGACCTTATCAAACGCCTTACTAAAATCCATGTATATGACATCAACTGCCCTCCCTTCATCAACACACTTAGTTACCTCCTCAAAAAATTCTATCAAATTTGTGAGGCACGACTTGCCCTTCACGAATCCGTGCTGACTATCTCGGATTAATCCGCATCTTTCTAAATGGTCGTAAATCCCATCCCTAAGAACCCTTTCCATCAATTTACCAACCACCGAAGTAAGACTAACCGGTCTATAAGTACCAGGGTCATTTCTATTCCCTTTCGTAAACAGAGGAACAACATTCGCCATTCTCCAGTCCTCTGGCACCATCCCCGTGGACAGCGAGGACCCAAAGATCAACGCCAAAGGCTCTGCAATCTCATCCCTTGCCTCCCACAGAATCCTAGGACAAATTTCATTAGGCCCAGGGGACTTATCGACCTTCAGTTTATTCAAAACTGCCAAGACATCCTCCCTCCGAACATCTATTTCCTCCAGCCTACTAGCCTGTAACACCTTCTCTTCCTCAAAAACATGGCCCCTCTCCTTGGTGAACACTGAAGAAAAGTATTCATTCATCACCTCGCCTATCTCTACTGACTCCATACACAAGTTCCCACTACTGTCCTTGACCGGCCCTAACCTCACCCTGGTCATTCTTTTATTCCTCACATAAGAGTAAAAAGCCTTGGGGTTTTCCTTGATCCGACCCGCCAAGGACTTCTCATGTCCCCTCCTAGCTCTCCTAAGCCCCTTTTTCAGCTCATTCCTTGCTAACTTGTAACCCTCAATCGAGCCATCTGAACCTTGTTTCCTCATCCCTCTTCCTTTTCACAAGACATTCCACCTCTTTTGTGAACCATGGTTCCCTCACTCGGCCATTTCCTCCCTGCCTGACAGGAACATACCTATCAAGGACATCCAGTATTTGTTCCTTGAAAAAGTTCCACTTTTCATTAGTTCCTTTCTCTGACAGTTTCTGTTCCCAACTTATGCCCCCTAATTCTTGCCTAATCGCATCATAATTACCCCTCCCCCAATTGTAAACCTTGCCCTGCCGTACGGCCCTATCCCTCTCCATTGCAATAACAAAAGACACCGAATTGTGGTCACTATCTCCAAATTGCTCTCCCACAACCAAATCTAACACTTGGCCCGGTTCATTTCCCAGTACCAAATCCAATGTGGCCTCACCTCTAGTCGGCCCATCCACATATTGTGTCAGGAAACCCTCCCGCACACACTGCACAAAAACTGCCCCATCCAAACTATTTGACCTACAAAGGTTCCAATCAATATTTGGAAAGTTAAAGTCCCCCATGACAACTACCCTGTGACCCCCACACATATCCATAATCTGCTTAGCAATTTCATCCTCCACATCTCTATTACTATTTGGGGGCCTATAGTAAACTCCTAGCAACGTGACCGCTCCTTTCCTATTTCTAACTTCAGCCCATATTACTTCAGTGTGCAGATCCCCCACGAAGTGCCTTTCCGCAGCCGTTAAACTATCCTTGATTAACAATGCCACTCCTCCACCTCTTTTACCAGCTTCCCTACACTTAGTGAAACATCTATACCCCGGAACGTCCAACAACCATTCCTGTCCTTGTTCTACCCACGTCTCCGTAATGGCCACAACATCGTAGTCCCAAGTACCAATCCACGCCCCAAGTTCATCTACCTTGTTCTGGATGCTCCTTGCATTGAAGTAGACACACTTCAACCCACCTTCCTGTCTACCAGTACCCACCCTTGACCCTGATACCTTCCCCAATACCTCACCACCCTCACTGACTTCTGGACTACAACTCCCTTTCCCACTCCCCTGACAAATTAGTTTAAACCCCCCTGAAGAGCCGTAACAAATTTCCCTCCGAGGATATTGGTGCCCCTCTGGTTCAGGTGCACCCCGTCCTGTTTGTAGAGGTCCCACCTTCCCCAGAACGTGTTCCAATTATCCACGTTTTTGAAACCCTCCCTCCTACACCATCCCTGCAACCACATATTTAACTGCACTCTCTCCCTGTTCCTCAACTCGCTATCACGTGGTACCGGCAACGTACCAGAGATGACCACATGTTTCGTCTTGGCTCTCAGCTTCCAGCCCAGCTCCAGAAATTCCTGCTCTAAATCCCCGTCCCTTCTCTTATCTATGTCATTGGTACCAATGTGCACCACGACTTGTGACTGTTTCCCCTCCCCCTTCAGAATCTGGAAAACACGGTCTGAGACATCACGGACCTTGGCATCCGGTAGGCAACATACCATCCGTGAGTCTCTTTTGCTGCCACAGAACCTCCTATCTATCCCTCTAACTAACGAGTCCCCAATAACTATCGCCCTCCCGCTCTCCCCCTTTCCCTCCCGAGCCACAGAGACGGACACAGTGCTGGAGATCCTCTCACTGCGGCTCCCCACTGGTATGTCATCCCCCTCAACCGTATCCAAAGCGGAATACTTGTTGCTAAGGGGAACGACCACCGGGGATCCCTGCACGGACTGCTTCCTCCCAGCCCCTCTCACCGTCACCCATCTGTTTTCAATCCTCGGAGTAACTGTATTCCTAAAGCTTGTGTCTATGGCCATCTCTGCGTCCCTGATGATCCTAAGTTCATCCAACTCCAGCTCCAGTTCCCTAACACGGTTTTGGAGGAGCTGCAGATGGGTGCACTTCCCACAGATGTAATCAGTAGGGACACTGTCGTCGTCCCTCACCTCAAACATAGTGCAAGAGGAACATTGCACTGCCTGCACACCCATCCCCTCTAGATACCTTGCCAGTACCAGGTAGAAAGTGCAAAAATGAATTCAACTCACCCCTACTCGCCCTTTCAGCCTAAGCCCTGTGAGCCAAAGTCTTATAGCTCACACTCTGCTTCCCACAAACTCCACTGCCCGCTCCCGACGCTGCCCGCTGTATACTGCAGCCTACCTTTTATACTTCACGCGCTTAAAAAACCCTTCCCAGACTCCTTTGCTGCCCACTTCTAGTTTTCACTTTAAACTTGAAAAACTGCTGTTAAAGTAAAGGCCAAAAAAATACACACACTAGCTGACTAATTAAATAAATAAACAATTCAATTAATCTCTCACCAGCACTGCTGCCTTCAATCACCCCTCTCAGCTTGCTCCAGTGGATCAATGAGGGGGAACCTCCCAGGTAACTGACTTTTAAAGTTAAAATAAAAACCCTTCCCAGACTCCTTTGCTGCCCACTTCTAGTTTTCACTTTAAACTTGAAAAACTGCTGTTAAAGTAAAGGCCACAAAAATACACACACTAGCTGACTAATTAAATAAATAAACAATTCAATTAATCTCTCACCCGCACTGCTGCCTTCAATCACCCCTCTCAGCTTGCTCCAGTGGATCAATAAAACTTTAAATAACACGAAAGTCTCACCATCTGTTCTGGCCCATCTCTAAGTAAACTCCATCACCAACCATTTAACTTCGAACTTTCCTGCGATGACAGGAATTGTTTTAATTTCAAACTCCCCAAAACTTCCCTGGATCCCTCTTCCTGCTCTTTCCTGGTAAACGAGTGGCCCTGAACCACGGTTTGGATCTATATTGTCCCTGATAGATCCTTGCATGGCTCTTGTTATCGCCTCCATTCCTCACTCTCCACAAGTCGTGGAAAACCACATTCTTGAATCTGCTTTTCTCTTCTCCCCGGTAGGTCTCCTGTTGTGCTGAGCAAACTCATCTCATTACACTCCCACAAACAATGTGATAATGTGCCATCGCTGCCAGACTGGTTGAGATGTTTCCACATCTGCTGTTTCAGTGCCTGTTTTTCAGCATCAGCGGTATTTTACTTTAATATTTTTTGAGATCTTGAGGGCTCTGGAAATGATGGGTACCAAGTGGGTGACTCCTCTTGGAAGGGAGACTACAAATGGAAGAGGTCTCTCTTGGTTTCGGGATGTTTAGAGATTATTTCTATCAATCACAGAAAGTGAGTTGTCTGTCGACTCTGTTCCTCAGAAAGCCGTAGCTGTTGTGACATTCAATATATTCAATGCTGATTTTAGTAGATTTATTTGATAAATAAACGACTAAAGTGTTAGTGCCAGACGGGAGGAAATTCGAATTGAGAAAAAGTCATGTCATTCGTGATCTTATTGAATAGTGGGGAAGGTACTAATGCAATACTCCTGTTCCATTATCACTTGTTCTGATAGTCAAAATCAGCACAATTTCCCCCTGACTCAGAGCCCAAATTTTGCATGGTCAGTGTCCCCTCGAGTTAATGCTAATCTAACATACAATCACAGATACCTGTATTATAACTTTCCGGTAAGAAGTCTCACAACACCAGGTTAAAGTCCAACAGGTTTATTTGGTAGCAAATACCATATTTGGTAGCACAGATATCTGCACAATGGTCAGCATCAGATCAGCGTATAACACATTAAACAGCATATGGCACATTGAACAGATTAAAAGCAGGCACAGACTCACACATAGATTCACACAATTTTAAAGAATTTGTGATTTACCAGGAACACCAACGACAGCAATGACCATATAGAATACTTTCTTGACCCATTGCATTGGACGATGCATTGTATTCCGTGTAGCGGTCTATCTCTCTGTATACTGGTGGAAATCTGCCTCAGATAAACTTTGGGTTGTTTTCAGAAAGTCATTAACTTATACTCTGCGGAATGTCCACTGGGTATAGAAATTACCCAGAAGTGTTCATTGAAATTTTGAACAAACAGATGACGGCACCTGTGTTAAGTTCTTGTTGTTCTGACCTATTTTTAGCTCTGTTTTTAAGTTGGAAATAAAGTTCCACGTCATTTCTCATGAGTGCTAAGTTGAAGCTGCATTCACTCAAAGATGGCCATTTTCCAATGAGCAACATGACGCACATCTGTCGTTGTTTGGGGTGAATTCTCGCAGCCACCATATCCAATTCAGCACACACTGGTCAGCCTGCACCACATCAGAGTGTGCTTATCCCTCTTACTGTTCTTTCCTCGAAGAATATTTGTTATTCGTCATCATTGGTAAATTGACATTCGGACTCCATACTTTTATCCACACAGAATCTGAAGTTTTCTCATGTTATTTTGGAACGGTTTCCCGTAATTCCTGGTTGTCCCATGAATGACAATATCCTATGATATTGAAAGGGTCAGAATATGACATGTGTCTGTAAGATTCGCTCTCTTTCCTCTAAACTCCCATTGGTATGGGCGCAAATTATTCAGTTTATTCTCAGACGACAACTCCGTCATTCCTGGAAACAGTCTGGTAAATTCTATGAACTGCCTCCAATGCAAGTTTATTACTGTAAATATGAGAAATTGTCCGCAATAACTCTGGATGCGGCCTCACCAATGCACTGGCCTGTTGTAGCAGGAGTTCCCTCGATGTGAGCTGCAGTCCTATTTGAGTAAAGGTCAACATTCAATTTTTTGCTGTGTATGTAAGATGACATTTCCTGATCCATGAATGAAAAAACAAGCTCTTCTCCACTGCAATCTTCTGTAGTCCCTCTGCATTGAAACAACAGCCCGTGTTTCTGTTCTTCTGACAAAGTGTATGACTTACAATTGTCCCAGTTTGTACTCAATATGACATTTCCTGCACATTCCCTGACACTTTTAATGTCCCATCTGCCCTCCTCACATTTCCCTTACTCACTTTGTGAGTGTGAGCACAACTATGTGCAATGCACACGGCCTCATCATCTAAAACATAGGTGATATATCGACCTTCTGAATACTTAAGGACCCTTCTTTGATCCCAGCGGCAAAATAATAGTTTTATCGTCCTAATTGGAGAGCAGTCACCCAGATTTCCCGTTTCCTGGTAGATGTTTTATCCTCTCTCGCTGCTAATGTATTACCACCAGTCTTGTGAGCAAACAGCTGGCATGTTTTTTAATGGCATGGGTTTATGAACTATGTACAATAGTTGAGTGATTCTCCTTTAGTCCACGTTGATTCTTACAGCCTCTGTGAGCATCAAGACATTTCTTAATCCTATTTTCCGCATCACAAAATGATGCTGCCTCTGTTACCTTTTTTCGTAAGTATCTTGTTCGTCCTTATATTATAATGGAAATATTCAGTTTTTCAATCATATAATTGATTCCAGCATTCTGTCCGAGGTCTGTGCTGGCACGTTACATTTTTCCATCTTATATGGATGTTTGAATTGAGGACAGTGAAGATAGGAGGTCGAGATTCGCACTTGACACAAAGGTATGGAAGATAACATATCGTGAGGGGGGCATGAGGAGATTGAATATAGATCTAGAAGAGTTGTGTGTGTGCACAATCTGGAGGTGGAGAGTGAGGGAGGAAAGTGTGAAGTTCTTCTCTCTGGAAGGAAAAATCAAAAAGGGAATATTATTTAGAGGATGAACAGCTGCAGAATCCCAAGTTGTAGAGGGATTTGGGTCTTCCAATGTATAAGTTGCAAGACGTTAGCACACAGGCTCAGAAAGTGGGTAAAAAGCCTGATGGAGAGATATGTTTAATTATCAGAGGAACTTAGCATCGAATAAGGATGTTATGCCTTAATTATACAGTGATTGGTGAGACCTCATCCCTAATATTGTCGGTCTTACAGCATCAGGGTCCCAGTTTCGAATATGGGGTTGGGTGGCTGTGGGGAATTTGTAAGTGTGGGTTTCCTGCAGCTTTCCCCCAGAGTCCAAATATGAGCAGGTTAGGCGAACTGGCCATTCTATATTGTCCCTTAGTGTCTGTTCCAAGGTGTGTGTATTACAGAGATATCGGGGTAAATACGTGAGTCTAAAGGGGATAGGGCCTCGGCGGATTCTCTGCTGGAACAGATTTACGTTTTACCTGCCCATATGAATCACCGAGTATCACTTTGCAAAATTGCAACCTCACATTGCTCAGGATCACGGGTCAGGTCTGATTGTTGAAATAATTACTCAGAGGCCGCTGTCCCTTCACCAGATTCCCTTTATTTACAATCTTAGTTCCACTCTTAAAAGTGTTTCAGGTACAAAGTCAGAATCCAGATCGTCAGTAGCCCTGACACTCCTCAACATATATACAGGCAAGGCTCCCTGATTGAACAGACAATCATCAACTCAATCAGGGAGCTGAGACATCAAGAGACAAACCTCATGTGCCTCGTTGAGTTCGTTACACCCCTCCCACCTTAAGTCCAAAGAACCTCAGTGCTTCACGCCCCGCATGCCTCCCTTGTGATGTTTCAGCGCCGGTCTGGTGCAGCCGACAGAGTGTCTGACATGGGTGGCGCACATCCACTCCTCTCTGATGAAGCGAGTGCCAGAGTGCTGGTTCACTCCATTCCTCAGGAGGCAAAGGAGTATCCGTGGCTTCATGTGTCGTGTTCATTTCCGGCTGCAAAATCCTAAATACAAATGATGGAGAGCCCGTTCCAGGGTGGTGGCCGGCTGGCCATAGCTGGCTTCGGCATGAACTGGTCTTTGGCAGCCTACACCTGGTCCAGACGTTTTTTACTGGATGGCCTCACCCACGCATATTTTATTGGATGCCGGACCCCCTTAGACACAACTGTACCCTGCGGGACCCTTGGCGTAATTTTTTTCAGCCAGTACTTTTTCAACTGCCTCCAATTGCCTCTCATGGCTGCTGGTGCCATGGCCTCCGCTTTGAGCTTCTTGCTGCGTTTCCATTCTTCTACCAAACGTTTCAGGATGATCAAAGGTGGAGTCGTCTGCCCATGAGCAATTCCGCAGGCACTATTCCCATTGTGGCATGAGGGTTTTCTCCGATATCAAGTAACATTTGGGAGAGTTTGTTGTCTATTAAGGCTGCGGGCTGCTTTCTTTACAGCAACTTTTAAAGTCAGGACCACTCTCTCCACTAGGCTGTTCGACAATGGATGGTGTGGTGTCATTCTGCTCTGTTGAATCTCATTCAACTTCATGGTCCTGGTGAAGCCCTGGCTGGAAGAATTATGTCCCGTTGTCAGAGATCAGAACCTCCGGGATCCTATGCTTGGAAAAGGAGGTGTGAAGTTTCTCTCCAGTTACCGCTGTGATCGCCGGGTTCACCCTATGGACGTCCACCCACTTGGGATCGGTCGCCAATATGACTAGAGACATCGAACCGATGAATGGGCCTACATGATCCATGCAGAGCAGAGTCCATGGCCAAACCATTTGCACGGGTGTAGGCGAGCTGCTGGTGGCAACACTTGGCCCAGCTGGCATTGTTGGCAACAGTACACAAGCGCCACAATGTCCCTGTCCACTCCCAGCCACTCAGCATAGCTCCTGGCCAGCATCTTCATTCTGGACACTCCTGTGATTTAGTTCAGCCAGGATGGAAGAGTGGTCCTGACGTGGAGAAACCCATCGTGCCACACAGAGCAGTATTCCATCTTCAACAGTGTGCTCCGATAAGGGTGGAATTGGGGTTCTACTGGTCTTTCCATTTCTCCCATCAGCACTAACTGTTTAACTTTTGAGAGGACCCAGGATTTTGCATCCAAAGTTCTGTTACGTTCAGCCACAGGACGGACATCCAGAAAATTTATGGTCATTACCGTATCTTCTACTTGTGGCACCATCAGTGGTGTGTCTGCTAAAGCAGGCTACTCGTGGCCTATGCGTTTGCTACGTGGCCTCCTAGCCGGTGTTCCAACTGATAGTTGTAGTGAGAGAATAATATATCCCTCGGCTGAACACGGGCTGATGCTACCGGTAGCACCGCTTGTCCTCTCTGAATAGTCGCAATATCGGATCGTGATTGTTGACAATCACAAATGTCCACCAATTAATGTATTGATAGATTTTATTTTGCTCCAAATATTACCGCCAACCCTTCTTTATCAATATGGGCGTGCGTTCTTTCTGCTCTGGCGAAGGGACTGGAGGCATTTTTAATTGGATGTTCCTTTCCACTGAGCTTTCTATGTGCTAGTACCACCCCAAAGCCATACAGGGATGCTTCACAGGTTAGCCCAAACTCTTTTCTAGGATTGGAGTGTTGCATGACACTCGACGATGACACCTGTTGCTTTATTTTTTTAAAAGCCAGGTCCTGACGGGGTGATCATTCCCAAGCTTGACTCATTTTTAACAGGTGACAGATAGATTGCTGGTTTGGTATAAATTTGCACAGCATCTCAGTAGCCCTGACACTCCTCAACATATTACCTCAATCAGGGAGTTCATAGTCTAGGAAGCCAAACTCATGTGCATCTCCGAGATCATTCCGTTGTGACGTCCCTGGGAACATGGTAGCAACACTTTGCCACCTGTATTGTCAACATGGAGAAACGACCAGTAATGTTGTATGGAACAATTGCCGGTTATATTGAAGTAGTAAGTGTCGATTAGTGTCACCATGAGTAAATTTAGATTGGAAGCAAGGCCAATAATGTTTTCATCATTTATACTTTTAGGGTTAGATCTGTGATCTCTGGTGGATTATTTCGAGGTGGACTCTTCAGGTACATTGAAGATGAAAGTCTAACCGTGTCTGATAAGCAAATGTAACTCATATGGAATGCTGTGTAGGCTGATTTTCTCATCATAGCATCTCTTATCCCATATCCAGAAAGAACTTACACATCTAAGATCCAGAGCTTTATTCTGTATAACCCCGTGCTGTACCTGCCCTGGGAATGATTGATGAAGACAGTGTCGAGGGAGATTTACTCCGTATCCAACGCCGTTCTGTACCTCTCCTGGGAGTGATTAATGGGGCATTGGAGAGCGAGCTTTATGTAACCCCGTGCTGTACCAGTATTGGGGATGTTTGGTAGGGACAGTGTACATGGAGATCTCTACTCTTATTATGACCACACTCTAATCACCTGAGGTAACTGGCCACCGACAACTGCAGTTCTTAAGACGAGCAGCAGATTTTCATATTCAGTGCAGCACGAAGTGGATAATTCTACTTGTTTGCTGACGGATCGCACAACTTTGGTAATTTCCGACCTCCTGGATGTGTAAATTCAAAGCTTCATCTTTTCAGCATGCTGTAAGGATTGTTTTTCTCCAGAGCGTTCTGAATGTTTCCATCTTCATAAACCTGCTCAGCAACAGCTGCGTTTTTCTTTGTCGCAATGATGAATATATTCTGCACAAAGCAAATCTCAAACTGCAAGTTTCCTCATCATTGGAAATCTGATGCAATCCCATGTAAAAACATTTACTGTCATGTCGTTTGGGTACATTTCCATCACCTGTATGATATGCTCACCCCAATTCCATTTGAAATTATTTTTCAGCTTAAAAAGCAAGATTTGTTCAAGTTTCAGTCAAAATATTTTAAAATGTCACTCCTTCCCAGCTTTGATGTGTTGGATTTTGAGGAACATTTTCACCATTTGCAGGCCAGGCGCTCAGTATTCCAAACTCATGGCCGGTGTTTCAGCGCAGAATTACCCGGAGCCTGTTGAATTTTAACTGTGGGGCTATGGTTCTGGGAGTTGCAACTTCAGTGAACTGAAATATATTCCTGAATGGCCGTCAACCTAGATCTGTTTACGGGTGAGAGCAAGTCATAAATTATTGAAAGAAAAAATCACAGTCGAACTTGCTTTGTGATTGATGCATTTGCCTCTGTAACAGTCATAGAGGAGCTCCATTTCACAGGCCTCGGGTTACACTCGGGTGAACTCAGTTGTATTTACCTTGCGCTTCCTATCTGTAAGCCGGTTTTGTGACAACATTCTCCCAATGATTTGGAATGAGCAAAAGTTGTCGGAGAAAATCTTGTCTTTGCCGCCACGGTCATTATAGAGTCATAGAGTCATAGAGGTTCACAGCATGGAAAGAGGCCCTTCAGCCCAACGTGTCCATGCCGCCCTTTTTTTTCAATCCCGAAGCAAATCCCAATTCTCCGCCTTTGGCCCATATCGCTCTATACCCATCATACCCATGTAACTATCTAAATGCTATTTAAAAGACAAAATTGTACCCGCCTCTACGACTACCTCTGGCAGCTTGCTCCAGACACTCACCACCCTCTGTGTGAAAAAAATTGCCCCTCTGGACACTTTGGTATCTCTCCCCTCTCACCTTAACCTATGCCCTCTAGTTTTAGACTCCCCTACCTTTGGGAAAATATATTGGCTATCTCGCTGATCTGTGCCCCTCATTATTTGATAGACCTCTATAGGATCACCCCTTAGCCTCCTACATTACAGAGAAAAAAGTCCCAGACTATCCAACCTCTCCTGATAACTCAATCCATCAATGTTCGGTAGCATCCTAGTAAATATTTTCTGCGCTCTTTCTAGTTTAGTAATATCCTTTCTACAATAGTGTGGCCAAACGGGCCATCTAAAATGGCGATTTGTAAAGCACTCTGGGACAATTGGGCAAAAACTAAAACAAACAAAGAACAACAAAGAACAAAGAACAATACAGCACAGGAACAGGCCCTTCGGCCCTCCAAGCCCGCGCCGCTCCCCGGTCCTGGATTTAATCCTGAATCCAGGATCCCCGCCCAATTTTCCAGCCTATCTACATACCAATATCCTATCCACCGAGCTGTCCCCCACAGCTACGATGCTTTGTTCATTACAACCTATTAACTCACCCCCACCCCCCCATTCCAGACCTTGTGATCTCCAGGGAGAGGCGAAAACCCAGAGTGAAAAACCCCAGGGCCAATATGGGGAAAAAAAAATCTGGGAAATTCCTCTCCGACCCCCTGAGGCGATCGAAACGAGTCCAGGAGATCACAATGGCCCTGATCGGAAAATGCTTCCCAACCCTAGTCATTTCCACTTCCACGAGAAACAAGGAACAATTAGCCCGCGCCGCTCCCTGGTCCAAACTAGACCACTCTTTTGTATCCCTCCATTCCCACTCCGTTCATATAGCTGTCTAGATAAGTCTTAAACGTTCCCAGTGTGTCCGCCTCCACCACCTTGCCCGGCAACACATTCCAGGCCCCCACGACCCTCTGTGTGAAATATGTCCTTCTGATATCTGTGTTAAACCTCCCCACCGTCACCTTGAACCTATGACCCCTCGTGAACGTCAGCACCGACCCGGGGAAAAGCTTCCCACCGTTCACCCTATCTATGCCTTTCATAATTTTATACACCTCTATTAAGTCTCCCCTCATCCTCCGTCTTTCCAAGGAGAACAACTCCAGTTTCCCCAATCTCTCCTCATAACCAAGCCCCTCCATACCAGGCAACATCCTGGTAAACCTCCTCTGTACTCTCTCCAAAGCCTCCACGTCCTTCTGGTAGTGTGGCGACCAGAACTGGACACAGTACTCCAAATGCGGCCGAACCAACGTTCTATACATCTGCAACATCAGACCCCAACTTTTATACTCTATGCCCCGTCCTATAAAGGCAAGCATGCCATATGCCTTCTTCACCACCTTCTCCACCTGTGACGCCACCGTCAAAGATCTGTGGACTTGCACACCCAGGTCCCTCTGCGTCTCTACGCAGGCTGCAGTCTAAAAGACAGAGACAAACAGGCAGAAATCCGGACGTGTGGATCCACAGGATATGGGTCACCTCCGGGGTCAAAAGTACTTTCTGGTCACACTGGATTGTTTCATCTCCAGGAAGAAAGAGACTTTCTGGTCACACTGAGTTGTTTACCAGACATAAGGGCACCGGGGCCCCTTATTTAGGAAGGAGGTATGTGAACTATGTGCTTCCAGCACCTACAGACATGGCCTTTGGGGACGCACCGAGAGATCGGTGTGGCAGCACCTGAGTGGACTCTTATCGATCAGGGTGATGAAGTCCTGATCGATTGATTGGCAATGGCCAAAAGGGGTACAAAACCCAATGGGGTATAAAGGGTGCTGCACAACCAGGAGTCTCTCTTTCTCTCTCTCTCTCGCTCTCTCTCTCTCTATCTGAACCCACGAACGAGCTACAACAACGGCGAACATCGCCAGTGACGAATAGCACGAGGAGAGCCACCACACCCGAGAAGGAAGGAAGACCAGAGCCAGAGTGCCAGACCAGACCAAAGGACCAGACTACGCAGAGGACGACCGATACCAACGCACAGATAAAGGCCAATATCTCCTTGGGTACTTGCCAGTCACGCAAAGTTAAGGTCTTATATTGGACTTGAACATTAGTATTTTCCTGTAAGATAACTTATCGTTGGTTGGGTGGGTGATTATTTATTGTATGGGTTTAAATAAATATCGGTTGTACTAATAAGACGTCTACTCGTACTTATTTGTCCACCGTATAAGGGTTAAAACAATCTGTGCAGCAGATAAGATGACCAGAGTTGCACACAGTATTCTAAGTGCGGCCTTACCAATGTCTTGTACAACTTCAACAAGACATTCCAACTCCTGTATCCAATGTTCCGACCAATGGAACCAAGCATGCCGAATGCCTTCTTCACCACTCTGTCCAACTGTGACTTCACTTTCAAGGAGCTTTTCAAAGACTATTTCCTCGGTTGGAAGGAGCAATTACAAGGGGGCATAACTATAGGGTTCGTGGTGGGAGATACAGGAAGGATATCAGAGGTAGGTTCTTTACGCAGAGAGTGGTTGGGGTGTGGAATGGACTGCCTGCAGTGATAGTGGAGTCAGACACTTTAGGAACATTTAAGCGGTTATTGGATCGGCACATGGAGCACACCAGGATGATAGGGAGTGGGATAGCTTGATCTTGGTTTCAGATAAAGCTCGGCACAACATCGTGGGCCGAAGGGCCTGTTCTGTGCTGTACTGTTCTATGTTCTATGTTCTAAGGAGCTATGAACATGTACCACTCGATCTCTTTGTTCTGTTACTCTCCCCAACGCCCGACCATTAACTGAATAAGTCCTGCCCTGGTTCAATCTATCAAAAATGAATTGCCTTGCATTTGTCTAAATTAAACTCCATCTGCCATTCGTCAGCCCACTGGCACAGTTGATCAAGATCCGTTGCAATTGGAATTATCCTCTCAGTAGCTGCTCAATGAAGGACAGTCCCTTCTTTAGGAATTTTGTTTTTCTTCCCAAACGAGTTTCACTGTAATCAGCAACACACCGGAAACCGTCCTGCCACATTTTGAAAGGACATTTATAGCAGCGACTATGATTGGTCTCGCCAGCAGCTACCTGCCACTCTGGAATTTTCCTGATGATTCCTGAAAGGTGCAGTATTTGTGTCAATTGTTTGCGAAGCCAGTTATTAATTTGCGCGGAGCGCTGTTGATGGATGGAAAGCAGATGAAGGAGAGGAATGGGCACAGCTGAAATCGAGGTGACTTCTCTGCTACATAAGAACACAAGAACATAAGAACTAGGAGCAGGAGTAGGCCATCAGGCCCCTCAAGCCTCCTCCGCCATTCAATAAGATCATGGCTGATCGTTTCGTGGACTCAGCTTCACTTACCCGCCGGCTCAACATAACCCTTAATTCCTTTAATGTTCAACAATTTATCTATCCTTGCCTTAAATACATTCAATGAGATAGCCTCAACTGCTTCACTGGGCAGGGAAGAAGCCCGTCCTCAGTCCTAAATCTGCTTCCCCTTATTTTGAGGCTCTGCCCCCTAGTTCTAGTTTCACCCGCCAGTGGAAACAACTTCCCTGCTTCTATCTTAACTATTCCCTTCATAATCTTATATGTTTCTATAAGATCTCCCCTCATTCTTCTGAATTCCAATGAGTGGAGCCCCAGTCTACTGACTCTCTCCTCATAAGCCAACCCTCTCAACTCTGGAATCAATCTAGTGAATCTCCTCTGCACCCCCTCCAGTGCCAGTATACACTTTCCCAAGTAAGGAGACCAAAACTGTACACAGAACTCGAGGTGTGGCCTCACAAAAGAATAACAAAGAACAATACAGTACAGGAACAGGCCCTTCGGCCCTCTAAGCCCGTGCCGCTCCCTGGTCCAAACTAGATCATTCTTTTGTATCCCTCCATTCCCACTCCGTTCATGTGGCTATCTAGATAAGTCTTAAACGTCCCCAGTGTGTCTGCCTCCACCACCTGGCCCGGCAGCGCATTCCAGGCCCCCACCACCCTCTGTGTAAAATACGTCCTTCTGATATCCGTGTTAAACCTGCCCCCCTCAACTTGAACCTATGACCCCTCGTGAACGTCACCACTGACCTGGCAAATAGCTTCCCACCGTTCACCCTATCTATGACTTTCATAATTTTATTCACGTCTATTAGGTCACCCCTCATCCTCCGTCTTTCCAGTGAGAACAACCCCAGTTTACCCAATCTCTCCTCATAACTAAGTCCTTCCATACCAGAGAACATCCTGGTAAACCTCCACTGCACTCTCTCTAAAGCCTCCACGTCCTTCTGGTAGTGTGGCGACCAGAACTGGGCGCAGTATTGCATTTGCAGCCAAAACAACGTTCTATACAACTGCAGCATCAGACCCCAACTTTTATACTCTATGCCCCGTCCTATAAAGGCAAGCATGCCATATGCCTTATTCACTACCTTCTCCACCTGTGACGTCACCGTCAAGGATCTGTGGTCTTGCACACCCAGGTCCCTCTGCATATCTACACCCTTTATGGCTCTGCCATTTATCGTATAGCTCCCCCCTACGTTAGTTGTACCAAAATGCATCACTTCGCATTCATCTGGGACTTTGTCAAACGCTTTACTAAAGTCCATATAGACGACATCCACGGCCCTTCCCTCGTCAACCATTCGAGTCACTTCTTCAAAGAACTCCACCAGGTTAGTGAGGCAGGACCACCCTCTCACAAAACCATGCTGACTATCGTTAATGAGTTTATTCCTTTCTAAATGCGCAAACATCCGATCTCTAAGAATCCTCTCCAACAACTTCCCGACCACGGACGTCAAGCTCACCGGCCTATAATTTCCCGGGTTATCCTTACTACCCTTCTTAAATAACGGGACAGATTCGCTATCCTCCAATCCTCTGGGACCTCACCTGTGTCCAGTGACGAGACAAAAGATTTGCATCAGAGGCCCAGCGATTTCATCTCTCGTCTCCCTGAGCAGCCTGGGATAGATTCCATCAGGCCCTGGGGATTTGTCAGTCTTTATATTCCCTAAAAAACCTAACACTTCCTCCCTTGTAATGGAGATTTTCTCTAACGGGTCAACACTCCCCTCCCAGACACTCCCAGTCAACACATCCCTCTCCTTTGTGAATACCGATGTAAAGTATTCATTTAGGATCTTCTCTAATTCTTTGGGATCTAAGCATAATTCCCCACTTTTGTCCCTGAGAAGTCCGATATTTTCCCTGACAACGCTTTTGTTCCTAACGTATGAAAAAATACCTTGGGATTCTCCTTAATCCTGTCTGCCAAGGACATTTCGTGACCCCTTTTTGCCCTTCTAATTCCTCGTTTGAGTTCTTTCCTACTTTCTTTATATTCCTCCAGAGCTCCCTCCATTTTTAGTTGCCTGGGCCTAACGTAAGCAACTCTTTTCTTTTTGACCAATCCCTCAATTTCCCTGGTTTTCCACGGTTCTCGAATCCTACCCTTCCTCTCCTTCTTTTTTACAGGCACATGCCTATCCTGCAACCCTAACAACTGTTCCTTAAAAGACCCCCACATGCCAGCACCTTATACAGCTGGAACATAACCTCGCTGCTTTCAAACTCCATCCCTCCAGCAATGAGGACAAAATTCCATTTGCCTTCTAAATTACCTGCTTCACCTGTAAGCCAATTCCTTGAGATTCCTGCACAAGGACACCAAGGTCTCTCTGCACAGCAGTACGCTGCAATTTTTACCATTTAAATAATAGTCCATTTTGCCGTTATTGCCACCAAAATGAATGACCTCACATTTACCAACATTGTACTCCATCTGCCAGATCCTCGCCCACTCACTTCCCTTTGCAGACTTTCAGCGCCTTCTGCACACTTTGCTCTGCCACCCATCTTCGTGTCATCTGCGAATTTTGACACACTACAGCTCTGGTCCCCAACTCCAAATCATCTATTTAAATCGGAAACAATTGTGGTCCTAACAATGATCACTGAGGCATACTACGAGTCACTGATCGCCAACCAGAAAAACACCCATTTACCCCCACTCTTTGCGTTCTGTTAGTTAACCAATCATCTATCCATGCCAATACATTCCCCGTAACACCGTGCACCTTTATCTTATGTAGCAGTCTTTGGTGCGGCACCTTGTCAAATATCTTCTGGAAATCCAGATACACCACATGCATAGGTTCCCCATTGTCCACTGCACATGTAATGTTCTCAAAGAATTCCACCATATTAGTCAAACATGTCCTTCCCTTCATGAACCCAAGGTGCGACTTACCAATGGGACAACTTATATCAAGATGTCTCGCTATTTCTTCCTTGATGATAGATTCAAGCATTTTCCCGACTACAGAAGTTAAGCTAACCGGCCTATAGTTACCTGCCTTTTGTCGACCTACTTTTTTAAACAGTGGCATCACATTTGCTGTTTTCCAATCTGCGGGAACCACCCCAGAGACCAGCGAATATTGGTAAATTACCATGAGTGCATTTGCTATTTCTCCCGCCATCTATTTTAGTACCCTAGGATGCATTCCATCAGGACCAGCAGACTTGTCTACCTTTAGCCCCATTAACTTGCCCAACACTAACTCTTTCGTGATAATGATAGTTTATAGGTTTTCACCTGCCATAGCCATCTTGTCATCAATTTTTGGCATGTTACTTGTGTCTTGTACTGTGAAGACCGACACAGAATACCTGTTCAATGCCTCAGCCATTTTCTCATTTCCAGTTATGACATCCCCCTTCTCATCCTCTAAAGGACCAATGTTTACTTCAGCCACTCTTCTTCGTTTTATACATTTGTAGAAACTTTTGCGATCTGCTTTTATATTCTGTGCTAGTTTATTCTCATAATCCATCTTACTTTTCTTTATAGCTTTTTTCGTGGCTTTCTGGTGACCTTTAAAGATTTCCCAATCCTCTAGGTTCCCACTAATCTTTCCCACTCTGTGTGCATTTTCTTTCAATTTGATACCCTCCTTTATTTCCTCAGATATCCATGGCTCATTATCTTTTTCTACAGTCCTTCCTTATCACTGGTATATCTTTTGCTGAGCACTGTGAAAGATCGCTTTGAAAGTCCTCCACTGTTCCTCAATTGTCCCACCATAAAGGTTTTGCTCCCAGTCTACCTTCGCCAACTCCTCCCTCATCCTGTTGTCGTCTCCTTTGTGTGAGCACACGACATTGGTATTAGATATTACCTTCTCACGCTCTATCTGTATTTTAAATTCAACCATACTGTGATCGCTTCTTCCAAGAGGATCCCTAACTGCAAGATCATTAATTATTCCCATCTCATTACACAGGGCCAGGTCGAGGATAGCTTGCTCCCTTGTCGGTTCCATTACATACTGTTCAAGGAAGCTATCGCAGATACATTCTATGCACTCCTCCTCAAGGCTGTCTTGACAGACCTGGTTTGACCAATTGACGTGTCGATAAAATTCCCCATGATAATTGCTGTACCATTTTGTTTATTTCTCGCCCAACCATGATGTCATTATTTGGTGGCCTATGGACTATGCCGACTTTTTCTCCTTACCATTTCTAATTTCACCCAAATGGATTCAACCTTTTTTCTCCATAGAACCTATATCATCTCTCAGTACCGCCCTGATGTCACCCTTAAATATCAGAGCAACACGACCTCCCTTACCATGTGTGTACCGCTGTAAAGCGGTGACGATTTGATCAAATGTTATTGACAGCTTTGTGGCAAGAACTGTTGAAATATGGACAACGTGTCGAAATGGGAGGCTGAAAAATTCCGAGATAGAAGAGTTAAAACTCCAGAGCCTGCAATGCAACTGGAGTGAGATGTCTTATTCAAAACTGTCCCGCACTGTGATGGTTTCCATGCATTTGAGTAAAAATATAAGAGTGCATGATTAAGAATTTACCTGATCCTGTTTGAAACAGCATTTCCTTCATCAATTAAATATCCTCTCCGCTTGCACTTTAAGTGGAAAACACTGATATTCACCTCACTGAAGCAGCGAGTGACCTTCTTGTATCGGTCAGTATGGAGATGATGAGGTCGGGTCACTTTGGATTACTCACCCTGCATCATGATGCCAGTAGAACATTCCCTGAGTTTTGGACCAATTTTCATTATTGTGTGTGAGCTTCAATCGTAAGGCCGACACTTATTTTCAACCCTCCCTGTCCTTGAGAAGGTTGTTGTAAACCACTCCTTCAACCGATAGTCCTTTGGCGGAGGCAGGGGAGGGTGTGAGCATTGTTTGTAGGGTTCTGGCGGGATGGATCTCTTTGATGCAACAATATTCGCTGCTCCCAGAGTGGTCTCACATGGGGGAGACTAAGCACAAATTAGGTGCCCACATTGTGGCAGACGTTTGCTCAGTCGGCAAGCATAGCCGTGACCCTCCCGTTGCTGTCATTGCAAATCAGCACTTTGCTCTCACGTCCACATGACTGTCCTTCGGCTGTTGCAATGTCCCCATGAAGCCCAACGCAAACTGAAGAACAGCATCTCACCTTCCGATTCAGTAGGTTACATCCTTGTGAACTCAACATTGATATCAATAACTTCACACTGTGACATTTCTCTTCCACCATTACCCCGTTTTTATTCTTTGTGTGCCACAGCAGAATTCCAGCCCAGGTTTGACAGGAGGAGAAAGTGGAATATTTAGACAGAATTTCCATCTCCAGGAACAATGTTTCGCATTGGCACATGTCAGAGCGGGAGGATGGCAGCTTCTGTCTGTGTCAGATTGTTAATGCAAGAAATTGATTTTGAGCTGGGATTAGTGGCATCAAGATTCTATTTTTTTCAGACAAATACAAGTACCTAGTTGACCAGAAGTGACCATGTCGTGCACATACTTATCACTGCAGATTCCAATACAGCCCCAGTGACAGATAATCACCATCCATGCCAACGTAATCAGTACTGAGAAGGTGCTCCAGTTTACTTTAGTTTGACAATAGTCCTGTTGGAAACTAGTTTGAGTGGTAACAGCTTTCATGTAAGAATGGATAACTAAATCGCAGAATCACAGAACTGTTACCTTGCAGAAGGAGACCATTCGGTGCACCGACTCTCGAAATGAGCACCAGAACTTCGTGTCATTCCCCTGCCTTTCCCCGCAACCCCTGCATGTTGTTTCTCCTCATATCAACATCTAATGCTCCTTTGCATGCCTCGATTAAAACAACCTCCAACATATTTCCAGGCAGTACATTCCAGACTGAATAACTGGCTGTGTGAAAAAGCCCACAAATCCCATTTGTTTCTTTTCCAAACCACAGCTTAGTTGAGCTGATTTAACACAAACCAGAAAGATCTCCACCAATTCACGGTTCTGACAAAAGGTGGTGAACACACTCTGTGAACTCCTTCAATCCTGCTGATTTTAACAACCTCTGACACCTGCTGACAAGCGGTCTGAGTACATCAGTCCCATGCCTCATCATTCGTTTCTAGGATTTTGGAGTTGCTGATTCCAGACAGAAAGTTATCCAGACAAACAATCCTCTGGAACTGGTGCTCGCAGACTTTGGAAATGACACAAGCTAATATAATACATATATATGTTTCTTTTTATTGATATTATCCATAGTTGTAAAACCTCCGCATTTATTGTGAATATGTGTGAGGTTGTAAAGAAAAAATACGCCCACCCCCCGAGGACTGAGTTCGACGGAGATTAGCCTTTCCAGTGAAGAGAGTTTGCTGTGTGGTACTTACAGCATCCCAAGCCCTTTCTCTTCCCTTCTGCGATGATGGACAGCGATAGTTACTTACAGGTTGGTGAAGAAACAAGCTGCTCACACCTGCTTTCTCTCACTGTAAATCTCATTCGGGGTTGTAGCAAAACAGATAAACTTTTGGGATTAATTTAGAAACTAGAATATTCTGATTTTAATTTATCTATAGGATGTTGGACATTTCAAAAACGTTCCTTAAAACGCCGATTTTTCATTTGTAAACTGGACGCGGCTTTCGATTCCCTCGCATCATCCCCTCTCTTACAAACTCCCTTTCACAGTGCTTATGCTTCTTAAAGTTCTCTCGTCTTGATTTCTCCTAATTGCCCAATTACTTTTTCTCCTTTCCCACTCCATTTTTGTTTTCCAAATTACTTTCTCTTTTCCGTTTGATATAAAATCAATGTAATTGAGTCATAGAGGTCTACAGCACAGGAAATGCCCTTCGGCCCATCTCTTCTAGGCTGGTCAAAAACAACCACCCAACTATTCTGAACCCATTCGCCAGCACTTGGCTCACAGCTTTATAAGCAATGGCATTTCAAGGCTACATATCAATACTTCTTAAAAGTAGCGAGGTTTTGCGCCACCACCACAGCGAGTACTGAGTCCCAGCTCCTGCTCTGTGCAATGGACTTTCCTCACGTCCGTTCCAATCCTCCTGTCCCTTACCTTAAATCCATTGCCCCAGGTCATGTATTCACTCCACCAAGGGGAAAGGTTCCTTCCTGTCTAATCTGTCCATGTCACTCATAATTATTTACATCTCAACCATGCAACCCTCTGCTTCAACTGAAACAATACCATTCTACCAAATCTCACTCTCTCATGACGAATACTCCTCAGACAACGCAACACCTGGGTAAATTTCCTTTAAACCCTTTCCAATGCTATCACACCCATCAATAATGTGGATTCCAGAACTGCAGACAATACTCTAGCTATGGCCTCGCCAAGGTTTTATACAGTTCTAGTATAACAATCCTGCTCTTAAACTCTGTGCGTCGGCTAAAAAATAAAAAGCTACCACATGCCGTTTAATTCACATCATCAACCTGCCCTGCTGCCTTAAATGACCTGTGTACATGCACACCGAGGACCCTCTGATCCTTGGTAGTCACTGCCTTTCATTATCTGTTTCCTTGCCTTGTTTGTCCTGCCCAAGTTCATCACCTGAGATGTCGTGGAACCCATCCGATGCACCTGCTGCGACCTGGAGTGTGCTGCCATCATTATTAAAAGCAGAGAAGCCTCAAAAAGACGAGCAAAGTCCACATGCAACCACACACATGCCAGGCGCCTCCCTTGGATTTAGGGACGCTTGAGGTGGCAGCTTTTGATTTTGCTGCCAGAAGTCTGCGATTTCAGAATCAACACTGGGCCACCAGGCGAATCTCCGCCAGCATTTTCATTTTTATACTCCCGTGCGGCCATTAAGTTGTTCCATTAATATTTGGCTTTGATCTCGGGTTACAACATTTTCCTGGGACCCCCAACGAATGATCCCATTCTCAACACTAAGCTGGGCTTCCTTAATGAGCTAGGGTTTCATTTCTTCGGAGTTTCCAAGCTGGAATTCAGTTTGTAATATTGTGTGCCTTATTTTGGATAAGGCTGGGATCTTTTGAGTCGGGGCTTTAATCTGCTTTGCTGACACTAGCAAGATCTCCAAAAGGTTCAGTGTCATCACAACATCTTCGAGTGTTGCTAAAGGAGTCAGGCGTGTGAGTCGAACTGTCCACATTCGCTGCCCTGATTCCATGGAGGTGTTCCAGAATCTATTCATAGTCAGTCAATATCAATGTGCAGCATTGTATCCGAGTGGTGCTGATTGGGGGATTTGCTTTGCCCTCTTTGATGAAGCGCAGTATGGGATGGGCAACTATTAACAAAATCAATAACAGTAGATGTATTGCTGAAACTTATCCACACCAAATGTGGCCGCCAAACCTCCCTTCTGAATTTGAAAGTGTCATCGCTCTGCATCCTGAAGGATCTGGGAGGTATACATGACGGGATTCTCCATCCCGTCTTGCCAGCAATGTGATAGCACTGCAAGCACCCCGGACGGGGAAGAATCACGAGTTAAAATAAGGTCTTTCTCAGAGTCGGAATGAGCCATTGCATTCGTGAGAGTAATTGACGATTTACTATAGAAATATCCTCTTTCTGCGTCACTCCGTAGGAAAATCGGAAGCATTTGCACACTAGTGTATATAAGGGGGCAGCATGGAAGCTACATTCAGAATAAATTTTCTGTTATAACAAATTAACTCCATAAGGATTTTAACTCTGTGGCGTTCCTTGGGGTTCGCGCTTCCTTGATGACTTTTTCTTCATCCACAGCTCATGTAATCACTTATCATCATGTCAAATGTGGAGAACGTCTTGCGACCTGTTAACTTGTTTACACATTTTGATCTAGGTCATGTGTTTTTATCGTGTTTGGAGACGCAGTTGACTGTAGGTTATTGTCACCTCACAGACAGATTAAGTTTTCAGGCCGAAGAACAGGGACAATGGGCACAATCCATTCTGCAAATTGCACAGGACTGATTGTACCAACCTTTCAAGATTTCGTAGTTCCGTTTCCACCTTCTCCAGATTTGCCTCTGAAAGAGCTATGTGTAGCATTCGGGTTTACGTTGATCTTGGCCTTGGCCCCTTTTGTAATTACCTCGATGTTCCTGAAACTAACTCCAGGGTATCTTCTGAAAACATTGTGTCCCACTCCGAACCTGAAGAATTCCAGTTTAGCCGAATATGCTTGAGCAAGTCTTTCCCCATCCTGCTCAGTCCATGCCCCATACAACAGCGAGCTGAATGCTATCTAAAAGTGACTGCAGCCACTGTGATTTGTTGGTTGAATTCTCATTGAGAAATATACTATTGGATATCTTCCCGTACCTTGCAGTCAGAAAGTCCAGATCGCAATATCTCGCTGTGTTAAAGGTAAATCTCCTCAGTTGGTTTTCCTGTGAATTATTTTCAGCGTGTTTCAACTTCATTTTCATTATTTCATAGGACGTGTGCGTGGCTGAAGGAGCCAGCATTTGGTGCCTAACAATGACCCTGATCTGAAAGACTGGCTTGGCCATTTCAGAGAGAGTTTGAGAGTCAACCAGGTTGACCAGTGTTCCGAATCGCATGAAAGCCTGCTTTGCAAAGTGGACAGGAGTCAATCCATTAAATGCATTAATAAACTCGGTTGTTTTTTTTGGACTCCAAAGATATGTTCATGGTCCGCATTACTGAGAATAACTTTCAGTTGAGGGTTGTATTCATTGGATGTAAATACACCAACCACGATGGATTTTAAATCACATCTGGGAGCACCAGCCGAGATCTCTGGAAAGCTAATACACTGAAACCCCCAAAACAGTGCCGATTAACCAGTACCTGGTTAGCAGAGTTATAACCGAATATCCCACGTTCCAACTTTCCTGGACCTAGTGCAAAGAAGATTTTGAGCGTTTTCCCTCGAGGGAATATTGCTCCCTCCCTGTAGCAACATTCGTCCACCGACCAATGTTGTTGAAAGTGATTCGCCGGTCAGTCTGCAATTGATGTTTGTGGGAGTCTATAATTTTAGCTGGAATACAATACGATATGAGCATATGTACGCGGGGGCAGGGGATCGGGGGCTGGATGGGGGGGGTGTTTTTGCCGGGGTGGGGGGGTGGGGATGGAGGGGGATAAGAATGTCATTCGCTATGTTTAGCGGATAGATCCCTCCATTTCATTTTTTCATTCCTGAATCTGTCTCTGTTCCTGTCCCTGTCATTGTCTGTCTCACCACGTGTCTGCCTAACCCTTTCTCTCTCACTCTCCTTCATCTATCTACCTATTCCATCTATCCCTTTTTCCCTGTCTCTTGTTTCAGTTGTGCAGGATATTTAATTTTGTTTCAAAACGTTTCGGTTCATCGATTTTACATATGTAACGATTTGTTTATAGAAATATAGAAACATAGAAAAACCTACAGCACAAAACAGGCCCTTCTGCCCCACAAGTTGTGCCGAACATATCCCTACCTTTTAGGCCTACCTATAACCCTCCATCCTATTAAGTCCCATGTACTCATCCAGGAGTCTCTTCAAAGACCCTATTGAGTTTGCCTCCAGCACCACTGACGGCAGCCGATTCCACTCGCCCACCACCCTCTGTGTGAAAAACTTCCCCTTAACATTTCCCCTGTACCTACCACCCAGCACCTTAAACCTGTGCCCTCTCATAGCAGTCATTTCCACCCTGGGAAAAAGCCTCTGAGAATCCACCCGATCTATGCCTCTCATCTTATATACCTCTATTACGTCTCCTCTCATCCTACGTCTCTCCAAGGAGAAAAGACCGAGCTCCCTCAGCCTATCCTCATAAGGCATGCCACTCAATCCAGTCAACATCCTTGTAAATTTCCTCTGCACCTTTTCAATCTTTTCCACATCCTTCCTGTAATGAGGCGACCAGAACTGAGCACAGTACTCCAAGTGGTGCCTGACGAGGGTCTTATATAGCTGCATCATTATCCCCGGACTCCTAAACTCAATCCCTAGATTGATAAAGGCCAGCTCACCATACGCCTTCTTAACCACCTCCTCCAACTGCGGGCCGATTTTAGAGTCCTATGGACCCGGACCCCAAGGTCCTTCTGATCCTCTACAGCACTAAGAGTCTTTCCCTTAATATTGTACTCCTTCAGCCCATTTGACCTGCCAAAATGGAACACTACGCATTTATTTGGATTGTAGTCCATCTGCCACTTCTCCGCCTAGTCTTGCATCCTATCTATGTCCCTCTGTGACTTCTGACATCCCTCCAGACTATCCACAACCACACCAACCTTCGTGTCGTCGGCAAACTTACCAACCCATCCCTCCGCTTCCTCATCCAGGTCATTTATGAAAATGACAAACAGCAAGGGTCCCAGAACAGATCCCTGGGGCACACCACTGGTGACCGACCTCCATTTAGAAAAAGATCCATCTATACCCACTCTCTGCCTCCTTTGGGCAAGACAGTTCTGGATCCACAGGGCAGCAGCCCCTTGGATCCCATGCCCTCTCACATTTTTCTAGAAGCCTTGAATGGGGGACCTAATCGAACGCCTTGCTAAAATCCAGATCAGCCACATCTACCGCTTTCCCTTCGTCAATGTGTTTAGTCATATTTTCGAGGAACTCCACCCAGGCTCGTCAGGCAGGATCTGCCTTTGACAAAGCCATGCTGAGTATTCTTGAGCATACTAAGCCTCTCTAAATGCTCATAAATCCTGTTCCTCAGGATCTTCTCCATCAGCTTACCAACCACTGAGGTTAGACTCACCGGTCGGTAATTTCCTGGGCTATCCCTATTTCCCTCCTTGAAAATAGGCGCAATCCATTTTTTTTCTTTAATTTTTTTAAAGCGTTGGCGGCCTTGCCGAGCGGCCGGGGGACAACCCCAACCGCCGCCATTTTGTGTCCATCACTTCTCGGTGATGGCGGCGCCCCTCATAATGGCCTCAAAACACCGTGTGAGGGGAAGATTGACTCCAAAATCGGAACAGATAACATTTATACATTATAGTCAGTGACAACAATAAATAAACCCCCTCAATTTAAACATGGTTTTCCTCATGAAGATGCTACGAGCCGACGTTCGCCCTGACTAACAGACGCCCACCCGCCATTGTGATTGACAGGCGAGCCGCCCAATCAGCTTGCCGCATAATAACTGACGGTGTTTAATTTTATTTTTATTCTTCCATGCGTTCTGGCTGGGCCAGCATTCATTGTCCATGCCTGACAGTATTTTAGAGTCAACCAATTTGCTGTGGTTCTGGAGTCACGTGGAGTCAAGGCAGGTAATGATGGTAGATTTCGTTCCCTGTCGGGCATCAGTGAACCAGATGGGTTTTTATGAAAATCGATAATGGTTTCATGGTCATCAGCAGACTTTCAATTGCATATTTTTATTGAATTGAAATTTCTTCAGGTGCCATAGTGGGATTCGAACCTCGAGTCCCAGAAAATTTCTCCGGTTCTCTGGATTATTAATCTGGCGACAATACCACGACGCCACAGCCTCGCAATTGATCAATCGCAAATAAAGGCTTAGATTTTCTCAGTGAGAGGTTGGTGCCAGGTATAAAATGTTGCAGGCAATTGCCTCAGATTTTAAGTTCACAATATGGAGACGTAAATTCGACTGAGACTAAGAAATATGTTACCCATATCGAATTGGAAAAATGTATTATAATCTGACACTTAGTTCCCAGTAGATGAGACCTTTCTGTTCAAAGGACGCTGATGCACGTTTGAACTTCCATGCAAGAGATGATGTGAATCCCATGGTGGTTGAGGAAATGACATGGACCAAAGAGAAAGGTAGAAATCTGAAGCTAATGATTCCCTCAACTATTATTTAGCTTTGAGTAGCAGGGATTTTTCAGCTGATGGAGGGTGGTAGGTGGGAGTCAGCAGAGGATGTCCTTCCCTGTCTTTGCACGAATGCCGTGAGAAATCATAATTTTTGGAGTCACTATTGGGGATTTCCCACCAGAATGCATCCAGAATGTGTGCCAGACAGCGGTCAGCTCTGCTGGATCTGCAATGCCAGTGGGACTGGACATACCAGGGATGGTGACGAATGACCCTGACACATTGCTCACGAGTCAGATTCAGCGTGCGATTATATTGCAGGTAGAACATGCCAATGAAACCTAGACTTGTTCTGGCGTCTGCTCTCTCCTTGCTATTATCGTGACAAACCATACCGAATGATAGTCGAGGTGCGGTTAAAATTTAACCCCGTTGCAGCACGAACAGAATCAGATGTCGATTAGACTGGAAAAATACAGCAGATATCATTCCCCAAAGCACATTATTAAAGCAACTGGATCTTTATCAGAATACACGTGTTTTGTATTCATAAACACCGATCTTAGTTCTTGATAGCAAAAGAAAATTCACAACAGCAGGGTAAAATCTAACAGGTTTATTTGGAATCACGAGCTTTCGGAGCGCTGCTCCATCATCAGGTGACTCACCTCATGAAAGAGCAGCGCTCCTGATGAAGGAGCAGCGCTCCGAAAGCTTGTGATTCCAAATAGACCTGTTGGACTTTAACCAGCTGTTGTGAAACTTCTTACCATGCCCACTCTAGTTCAACGCCGGCATCTCCACATCACAGCTTTTTTATAAATAAGGGACAGTATTTCCAGTCTCTAACATCCCAGATTGAATGTAGAGGCAGGGCTCTAGAATGAACACAGCACTATTCAGACCGATGTTTATTTTACCGAAAGAGAAGCTGCACTCAGTCTTGGACTAGTCGCTGTCTCATTTAAAGAATAAACTAGATATAGTACTTGGAGCTAAAGGGATCAAGGGATATGGGGGAAATGGGGAATTAGGATATTGAATTTGAAGATCAGCCATGATTATAAAGAATGGCGGAGCAGGCTCAAAGTGTGAAATGGCCTACTGTTGAGTCTAGTGTTTAAGTCACTATGGACACTGCAGATTCAGGTAGACATTCGAGGGATGTCCAATATCAACAATCGTGAGGTAAACCATTTTGTCCTTCTTCTGATACGGCTGCTGCCGTTGCATTTCTTGATATCACATTACAACCGAGAGCTAAAGGACGTCCAGTAAGATCTCAGTGACCAATATATCCATTCCTCCAGATGAATCATCGAAGCTTTCGGCAGAACATCACTTACACTTGATCAATGATAGGCTTCTGAAATAGTGGATTCAGCCTCACTAGAGCAATTTCATTCGTTATCTGAAAAGGATAGATATTGCGGGATCTGAGCAGAAGGTGGGCTAATGACACTGGGTGCATTTTTCATTCAGAGGCCTGAACACGCATAATAAGAATAAACCAATTCCGTGTCTTAAAAGTTTTGTGGTCCTGCGAATCTCTGATAGGAAGGAGGACCAATATCCGGCCAGACCAATAAGTGTTAAGAAGCATCTTAAAGGGGTATCGGGTGGCAGAGAGCGTTAGGAAAAAAAAAACAGAGTTAGGCCAAAGCAGCTACTGACATTTCTGCAATGTTGAATGGATGATTCTCATGCATGCTCAAGAGGCCAGTTTTGGAGCAATGCAGATAAGTTATAGGATTTTAACGAAGTTACAGACATATGGATGTCTATGGAGGATCAGTGTGACTGTCTCTCCCTGTGTCTGTGTCTGTGTTTCTGTCTCTGTCTCTGTCTGTCTGTCTGCCTGTCTCTCTCTCTCTCTCTCTCCCCCCCTCTCTCTCAGACTTAGTTACATGACCTGATTTGTTTCCTCTGATGTGAGGAGAGAGAAGCACCCATCTTATCTGCGGCACGGTAGCACAGTGGTTAGCCATGCTGCTTCACAGCTCCAGGGTCCTGGGTTCGATTCCCGCCTTGGGTCACTGTCTGTGTAGAGTTTGCACATTCCCCTCGTGTCTACGTGGGCTTCCTCCGAGTGCTCCGGCTTCCTCCCACAGTCCGCACATGTGTGGGTTAGGTTGATTGGCCATGCTAAAATTGCCTCTTAGTGTCCTGCGATGCGTATGTTGGAGGGATTAGCGGGTAAATGTATGTATGGGGGTAGGGCCTGGGTGTGATTGTGAACGGTGCAGACTCAATGGGCGAAATGGCCTCTTTCTGCAATGTAGGGTTTCTATGATTATCTCGTCTCCCTCACTTAGCTGAGATTCCTCCCGGTATTTTTTAGTAAATCTCCTCTTCACCCTCCTCAAACTATTTGCATCTTCCGAATATTCAATGCCAGTGTTACTCACAATATCTCAATTGACACGTACTCGATGAGAGATATCACATTGTAATAAGAAACATGTTTTGGCATTCTAAGCCTCTTCTATTAAATCCACATTGGACATGAATTGAGCAATAATTTTCAGTTCTCCTACCACCTTCCTAAATGTTTATTGACGCATCTGCCACTGTTGTCCTCCTTTAAAACAATGTCCTCATTGTTCCGCAGGAGCAGGCTGAGGGTAAAAGAGATTGTGTCTGCATTTTATTTATTTATTTTTCAGTTAAATTTGCTTACAAATCGGAGGTTTTTTTCAAAAGAGGAAGTAGGCCCAGGAGCAGCCTGGGGAAGGTTTAAAAAGGGCTAATTTAAAAAAGAGGTTTTTTTTCAAAACAGGAAGTAGGCCCAGGAGAAGCCTGGGGAAGGTTTAAAAAGGGCTAATTTAAAAAGGAGGTTTTTTTTCAAAACAGGAAGTAGGCCCAGGAGCAGCCTGGGGAAGGTTCAAAAAGGGCTAATTTAAAAAGGAGGTTTTTTTTTCAAAACAGGAAGTAGGCCCAGGAGCAGCCTGGGGAAGGTTTAAAAAGGGCTAATTTAAAAAGGAGGTTTATTTTCAAAACAGGAAGTAGGCCCAGGAGCAGCCTGGGGAGATTTTTTTGGAGGGTTGAAAAGCAGGCCGCACTTTTGAGCGGGCAGCGTCTGGAGCGGGCAGTGGAGTGAGCAGGGAGCAGAGTGTGAGCTGTAAGGGCTTTGGCTCACAGGGCTTCGGCGAAGGCGAGGAAGGTTGTTTGTTTTTCTTCTGTTACACCCCCTTTTTTGTTTTATCTCCCAAAAACTAAAAAGGACATGGCTGGTATGAGTGGGAGGCCAGTATACTGCATTCGGTGTGGGATGTGGGAGTTCCTGGAGACAACTTGCCTCCCGGAAGTCCATATCTGTGCCAGATGCGTGGAACTGCAACTCCTGAAGGATCGTGTAAGGGAGCTGGAGTTGAGGCTCGATGAACTCAGTTTTGTTCGGGAAAATGAGAGATTAATGGATAAAAGTTAGAGTCAGGTAGTGACACCAGGGTCTCGGAAGGAAGACACGTAGGTCACAGTTAGGAGGGTAATAGTCAGAAGGGTGATGTGCCAGAAAGTACCCCAGTGGCAGTCTCCCATAAAAGAAACGGATGGGCAACCGATGGGAGAAGGGATGGGAGTGAGCAGTCTGTGGAGGGATCCCCTGTGGTTGTCCCCCTCCAAAGTAGGTATATTGTTTTGGATTCTGTGGAGGGGGATAACCCTCCAGGGGTAAGCCACGAGGACCAGATCGCCTCCACGGAGACAGGCTCAGGGGTCCGGAAGGGAAAGAAGGGGTTTAGGAGAACGATAGTTGTGGGGGACGCAATGGTTAGAGGCACGGACAGGCGGTTCTGTGGGAGTGAACGAGAATCCAGGATGGTAGTCTGCCTCCCTGGTGCCGGGGTACTGGATGTCTCCGAGAGGGTAGGAAGCATATTTAAAAAGGAAGGTAGTCAAACGGATGTGATTATACACATTGGTGAAAATGATGTAGGTAGGAAGAGCAGGGCGGGTCATTCGAGAGAAATTCAGGGAGTTGGGTGCGAGGCTAAAAAGTAAGGCCTCCAGGGTAGCAATCTCTGGACTGCTCCCGGTGTCTAGTGCAAGTGAGGCTCGGAACAGGGAGATTCTACAGTTGAACGCGTGGCTAAATGACTGGTGCAAGAGGGAGGGTTTTAAATTCATAGATAACTGGGAAATCTTCAAGTCAGGATGGCAACTGTACAGAAAGGATGGGTTACACCTTAACTGGAAGGGAGCAAATATCCTGGCTGGGAGTTTTGCGAGAGTGTTTCGGCAGGATTTAAACTAGTGTGGCAGGGGGGTGGGGATCAAAACAGTAGGTCAGTAAATACTGAGGCTGGGGTTGAGCTGGGGACCAGGGCAAGGCTAGCTAAGAAGAGGAGCACTCTGGAGGAGGATGACCTGAGTGGGCCTGGAGGTCTGGAGTGCATCTGCTTCAATGCGAGGAGCGTACCGGGTAAAACAGACGAACTTAGGGACTTAATGCTTATGCGGAATTTGGATGTGGTTGCGGTGACGGAAACTTGGTTAAAAGAAGGACAGGACTGGCAGCTGAATATTCCGGGGTATAAGTGTTTTAGGCGAGACAGAGGAGGGGCTAAAAAAGGTGGGGGAGTAGCGATATTATTGAAGGAGCATATTACCGCGTTGCAGAGGGTAGACAACTTAGGGGGGTCATGTACTGAGTCGCTGTGGGTGGAATTCAGAAACAGGAAGGGTGCAGTCACTATGCTGGGGGTGTACTACAGACCACCCAACAGCCCACGGGAAGTGGAGGAAAGGATATGTCAGGAGATTCTGGATAGGTGCAGAAAAAATAGGATTGTTGTAGTGGGGTACTTTAATTTCCCTGGCAGAGACTGGAAAGTGCTTAGAGCTGGGGGTCCGGACGGGGAGGAATTTGTAAAATGCGTACTGGAAGGTTCTTTGGAACAGTATGTAGATAGCCCGACGAGAGAGGGGGCTATACTGGACCAAGTTCTGGGAAATGAGCCCGGTCAGGTCGTCAAAATTTCGGTAGGGGAACATGTGGCAAATAGTGACCACAACTCTATTTACTTTACGATAGTAATGGACAAGGATGAGTGCTGTCCTACGGGCAGGGTGCTAAATTGGGGGAAGGCTAACTATAGCCGGATTAGGCAGGAATTGGTGAATGTTGATTGGGAGAGGATGTTCGAGGGTAAGTCCGCGTCTGGCATGTGGGAGTCTTTTAAGGAACTATTGATACGGCTGCAGGATAGGCATGTGCCTGTAAAAAGGAAAGATAGGAAAGGTAGGATTCGAGAGCCGTGGATAACCACGGAAATTGAGGATCTGATTAAAATGAAAAGGGAGGCTTACATTAAGTCCAGGCAACAGAAAACAGATGGAGCTCTGGAGGAATACAGAGAGAGAGTAGGAAAGAACTCAAACGGGGAGTTAGAAGGGCAAAAAGAGGTTACGAGATGTTCTTGGCAGGCAGGATTAAGGAGAATCCTAAGGCATTCTATTCATACGTTAGGAACAAAAGAGTTGTCAGGGAGAAAATCGGACCTGTCAGGGACAAAGGAGGGGAATTATGCTTAGAACCCAAGGGAATAGGGGAGATCCTAAATGAATACTTTGCATCAGTATTCACGAAGGAGAGGGGCATGTTAACCGGGAGTTTCTCGGAGGGAGGTGTTGAACCGTTAGAGAAAATCTCCATTACAAGAGAGGAAGTGTTAGGTTTTTTAGGGAACATTAAAACTGACAAAGCCCCAGGAGCTGATGGCATCTATCCTCGATTGCTCAGGGAGACGAGAGACGAAATTGCTGGGCGTCTGACGGAAATCTTTGTCGCTTCTTTGGACACGGGTGAGGTCCCTGAGGATTGGAGGATAGCGAATGTGGTCCCGTTATTTAAGAAGGGTAGCAGGGATAACCCAGGAAATTATAGGCCGGTGAGCTTGACTTCCGTGGTAGGGAAGTTGTTGGAGAGGATTCTTAGAGACAGGATGTATGTGCATTTAGAACGGAAAAATCTCATTAGTGACAGACAGCATGGATTTGCACGAGGGAGGTCGTGCCTTACAAATTTGGTGGAGTTTTTTGAGGAAGTGACAAAAACGGTTGATGAAGGAAGGGCCATGGATGTGGTCTATATGGATTTCAGTAAGGTATTTAACAAAGTCCCACATGGCAGGTTGGTTAAGAAGGTTAAGGCTCATGGGATACAAGGAGAAGTGGCTAGATGGGTGGAGAACTGGCTTGGCCGTAGGAGACAGAGGGTAGTGGTCGAAGGGTCTTTTTCCGGCTGGAGGTCTGTGACCAATGGTGTTCCGCAGGGCTCTGTACTGGGACCTCTGCTATTTGTGATATATATAAATGATTTGGAAGAAGGTGTAACTGGTGTAATCAGCAAGTTTGCGGATGACACGAAGATGGCTGGACTTGCGGATAGCGAAGAGCATTGTCGGGCAATACAGCAGGATATAGATAGGCTGGAAAATTGGGCGGAGAGGTGGCAGATGGTGTTCAATCCGGATGAATGCGAAGTGATGCATTTTGGAAGAAATAATGTAGGGAGGAGTTATACAATAAATGGCAGAGTCACCAGGAGTATAGAAACACAGAGGGACCTAGGTGTGCAAGTCCACAAATCCTTGAAGGTGGCAACATAGGTGGAGAAGGTGGTGAAGAAGGCATATGGTATGCTTGCCTTTACAGGACGGGGTATTGAGTATAAAAGCTGGAGTCTGATGATGCAGCTGTACAGAACGCTGGTTAGGCCACATTTGGAGTACTGCGTCCAGTTCTGGTCGCCGCACTACCAGAAGGACGTGGAGGCATTAGAGAGAGTGCAGAGAAGGTTTACGAGGATGTTGCCTGGTACGGAGGGTCTTAGCTATGAGGAGAGATTGGGTTAACTGGGCTTGTTCTCCCTGGAAAGACGGAGAATGAGGGGAGATCTAATAGAGGTGTACAAGATTATGAAGGGTATAGATAGGGTGAACAGTGGGAAGCTTTTTCCCAGGTCGGAGGTGATGATCACGAGGGGTCACGGGCTCAAGGTGAGAGGGGCGAAGTATAACTCAGATATCAGAGGGACGTTTTTTACACAGAGGGTGGTGGGGGCCTGGAATGCGCTGCCAAGTAGGGTGGTGGAGGCAGGCACGCTGACATCGTTTAAGACTTACCTGGATAATCACATGAGCAGCCTGGGAATGGAGGGATACAAACGATTGGTCTCGTTGCACCAAGGAGCGGCACAGGCTTGGAGGGCCGAAGGGCCTGTTTCCTGTGCTGTACTGTTCTTTGTTCTTTGTTCTTTATTGTCAAAATTATCCAGAGGATCGGGTTGAAGGAATTCCATTTAATTTCTTTGCAATTAGGGATGCACATAATGACTCAACTTAATTCTACCCATTTGAATTAGGTTTTGGTCATGAGCTAAAATGACCATTGAAATTGATTCAGCAGCAATTAGTCAATCAACGTTCTGAGAGCACATTCTTGGGCTATGAACCATATTTTCAGGAAAGTTTGCAGAGAGCAGGAGAATTGGCTCGACGCCATTTAAAAGTGGCACAGCATGTGATGAAACAGGAAGAGCATAATAAATCAAAATTTTGTAGTTTTGTTCGTGTGGATAATGTTTGACAATTGCAACCAGTGGTCGGTGAAACGCTAAAAGCAATTTTTAGTGGGCACTGTCAAACTGAAAGAAAATTGAGTGTGGTGAATTGTTTGATAAGAACGCCAGATGGATGGAAAAGTAACAGAGGGCGTCATGTGAATATGCTTAAAATATATTTTTATAGGGAAGGAAAGCAGTGGTCGGATTTTTCAATGATTACAACTAAGAGTGAATAATCAAATCGAAATGGATCGGAACTTTACATTCCTCAAATTACTGATCAATTACTGAGACTGAATAACTTGCCAGGACAACTCAGGTGGCTTTTAAGCATCAACCACAAGAGCTGCTGCCTTTGCGTGGGGCACGCACACTATTCACGATTTCAGTTTCCATTCATGCACAGCTGCACAGTGTGATCCTGCAGCACACTCACTGTATTGTTATCCATTCATGTACAGCTGCACAATGTGATCCTGCAGCACACTCACTGTATTGTTATCCATTCATGTACAGCTGCACAATGTGATCCTGCAGCACACTCACTGTATTGTTATCAATTCATATACAGCTGCACAGTGTGATCCTGCAGCACACTCACTGTATTGTTATCCATTCATGCACAGCTGCACAATGTGATCCTGCAGCACACTCACTGTATTGTTATCCATTCATGCACAGCTGCACAGTGTGATCCTGCAGCACACTCACTGTATTGTTATCCATTCATGCACAGCTGCAGAGTGTGATCCTGCAGCACACTCACTGTATTGTTATCCATTCATTTTTTAAAAACGTGAACTGGAAAAAAAAGCAACAGAATTTGTAATTTCTACCTCATCGACAAAACGCCGCCCGATGATTCTATGATCGATTCCTGACTCTTCTCTTCCATTCTCAGCATTTCGAGGTGCACTCGAGTCATTGGTTTGTCGAACAATATCCCCAGGATGATCAACAATTCCCATGGCGCCTTTGATTATTTTCGCATGCGCATCATGTTTATTTTGAATACCGTCTTAATTTAATCAATATCATCCCATTTGTTCAATTTTTCCTTGCGATGCCACCTTCATAATCTGTGCTCCTGAAATTCTATTTCTTTTTAAACGGGGAGAGGGAATCTCTTGTTAGGCAACAAAGTCAAGAAGCTGCCGTGCCCGATCGAAGTGCACTAGAATGCCAGTTGGACCACAATCTATGAAACATCCTGACAGATGTGCATTAATTGGACTCCTGCTAAAAACAACAGGACTGACCATATGAACGTCGAATGCTCCGTTAGTAGCCCGACATCTTTATGAGGAACACATCTCTGAAGTAGTTTGAATGGTAATCAATATCACAAATATCTCAAGCCACGGCTTAACTGTGTAATACTATTAACTGACTTACAGGTAGAAGCGCAAGTTAAGTGGATTAGCAATGATAAATTGTCCCTAAGTGTGAAAGAATGTGTAGGTTATATGGATTAACGGGGAACATGTATAAGGTTACTGGAAGATGTCAGGCAGGGAGCATGGGTAAGGTGCTCTGTCAGAGTTTCAGTGCAGGATGGATGGGCCAATTGATCTGCTTCCGCGTTGTCTCGATGATGTGACTATAATAGAGGAACCTGCATGGAGATGGAATTTAGCAACATTACAAGGATGCAGATTTCCTTCATTGGTCACAACGGTAATTCTGCACCCTATCATCACAATGAAAAGATTAACTTGTACTCATCTTTCACTTTCCATTTTCTAACAATTTCCTAAAACCGATAGAGATGGATCACTTGTCCCTTTATTCCATTGTTCTGTCTGTACAAAACCCATACGTGCCTGTTGAGAGCAGTTTTCTGATCGACAACTTTTCTGATCTTCACTCCAAGGAGAAAGCAACCTGCATTTTGTGCGCTCTTACCACTCACCGAGTTGCAAATAATCCTTTACTTCCTGCTAAAATCTAGCACTTACTCTCAGGGTCAAATGTGGTGACTTATTAATAAGTCATTTTCAGTACGTTTTCGCTTCTTTCACTGACAGTTAATTTAATGGTAAATGGAATCCTGTCTCAGAAAAGTGTGCTCTCCAGTTGCACCAGCCCCTACATCCTGGCCATGTCTGCTGCTGAACTATTATTCATCATCACGGCTATCATATTGTATTGGATAAATAATTATAATTTTGCTAGACCCTATCTGAACATCGCACTCATATTGTAATGCCATTTTTCTGCAGCCACCGAGTACTTCCTCCGATTGACTGTCGTTTTTTCTTCGATCGATTTGAAGCTATATTGACAGAATGCGAATTCAAAATATTGCACTTAGGAAACTGTGGCTGTGATTATAGCCAAAACATGCATTCTGCTCTGTTTGAAAAATGCCTCCTTCTAATTTGCAGTTGAACCCAGATAAATAATTGATAATTTACCGTCGTTCTTTGCTGTGAAACCAGTCTATGCTTCTCAGCCAGTCTGGGTGGTATTTGGCTGATTTGAGAGAATTGCAACACGGCTGTTGGATTTTCATTGATTGTATTGCTTAATGCTCTGACAGTGAGACCCATTTTAGGCACATTCGACTCTGTAAATGCCTAAGAGGTCAATGCAAGGTAGAACAATACAGTGACCCAGAGATAGATAGCATACGCCTGCTGCAACATTACACTGCGCCATATCAGGCAACTTCATCCAATAAGTCGCGATTGGTTATTGAGTTCTTAGATTATAATGTTACTGGAAAAATATGGTGAAGCGTGATGCTTCTGAGCATATCTTTCAAAGCTTCCCGTATATGTTGGCCAACTTACTTTGCTGCACAAATGCCTTCACTTATGGGGTGACTCAGTCCAAGTGCAGAGAGCAGATTAAGGATGGGGAGGGGGGGGGGGCGGGTAATATCCGATTCGTTTAATTAAATGAGTCATTAATAATGTCGGAGAAAAGAAATACCACCGTGTGAAAGCTGGTCCCATCATTATCACTCGAAAGATTAATGTAAATTATTGATATCCATCTTTGTTATTACACCAGAAATATATAGGAGTTGACGATAACTTCCTGAATAATGTGTGCTCTTGTGGGCCAAGACAGTAATATGGAATTGACCCCGCTTGCTGGATAATAAGGGAATAAAAATACCTCCAGTTTCTCGACTCACAGATCTTCGCATGATCTCTGAAATCAACACCATTTCTTCCAAAATCCATACCGCTGCAGATTCTATGAATATTATTCCATGGTTCCCATTGCATTCGATTTCACGCCAGCTGGATCTTTCATAATAGACTGCTCCAGGGTCCGTCCTCTTCCTCGTGTTATCTAACATTTTGAGAGGCTATTTCTCCTCAATTGTGTTGACATAATTTCATTTTAATTAGCACCACATTCCAAATATAATCAACATTAGTGCCTCTATACTTTCAACTGCCACATTTCCAAGTTCCCTTGGCACTGCCAAGAGTCGAATATACTGTTATCTGAACAGTTAGGTCTTCTATTCCAAGGACTTCTACGCTCTTTCTAACAGTGGTTTACACATTCTGGGAGGGTTCAAACGTTAACAAATACAACGTTTATGCTCTTTGTAACCCCATGTTGTACTGGCCCTGTTTACTTTTCGATGCAACCAAACTGAGTGAGTTTTACTCCCTACCTGACGTTTGAAACAAGAGTGCAGAGTGAAGGTACGCTTTATCTAACACCACATTTGACTGGTCCTTGGAATGATCGGTGGGAGAATGTAATATCTCATCTATTACACAAACTCTGCATCACAAACAACAACACACAAACACAAAGGCACGGACAGATATCAACTCGCTCAGGACAATATAACTGGCAATCCAGATTCGCTTGTGTAAAACATCACCATTATCTAAAATATCCTGTATTTGAGTTTTTTTGTTCCGGATTTGGGGATTACATGGGCTCAGAGCTTGATATTTTTCAAACTACCACAACAGAGTTTGAAGCATAGTGTTATGCAGTGAGGCGAGCACGCCTCTGCGAGCTCTCAGCAGTGGCTTGGATTGCCTTGAAGGCTTATGGTATAAGCTGAAAGATGGAGAGGAAATGCCCACTGGCGCACATTCGATTCACAGACTTAAGCATCCAAGGCACTTCCACAGTAGGTTGTAAAGTAATGATCTCCAATTGCTAGATAGAGAGGGAAGAGAGATGAATCGGGAGACAGGCAAAACAAATGGCTCTTCCCTTGACATCTTGATCGAATTATAACATAATTACTTCAATGTTGCGCAGTCAGGATTTTGAAACTGCTTCTGCAACAGTGCAGAGGTGATTACAAAACATCGACTGCTGAACCTAAATAAGCAGCTTTATCACCACCCGCTCAAGTGTTTCATGCCTGACCCGTCATTTAATGTAATTAAGGATGGTCAATATCTTACCTTTATCATTTCCCCATCTCCCTCTGTTCACCGATCTATCAAATGTTTGCCCAGTTCCACCTTAAATACTGTGAATGATCCGGTCTCCACTATATGTTGGGGCAGAGAATTCCAGAAATTCGCCAAACTCTGCGAGAAGAAATGTTTATGTTACTCGGTTTTAAATGACCAACATTTACCTGTCGTCATATCCCCTTGTTCGAGGTCTCCCATCATTGACGGTATCGCACCATCTACTCTGTCAATCACCCTCAGAATGTTATGTGATTGAATAATGTCACCCTTCACTCTTCCAATCTCCATGGAATACAGGCACACTATTAATTCGCTCTTGAAAGGGAACAGTCTTATCCCAGGGAATAGCATAGTTAATTTCATTAGACTGCTTCCAATATGACTATCATTTTTAGTGTACGCGGACCAAAGCTGTATGCAGTATTCCAGATGAGGTCTCATCAGCACCCTGTACAATTTCAACAATATCACCCTTTGTTTAATCTTCAACCATTTTCCAATGAAGGCCTAAATACATCTTAGCTTGCATTCTTAAATACTTTTTGGAACTGACTGCTAGTTCATTTTTGTAATTCATGCACTCGATTGCCAAGACACCTTTGCACTTCACTCACCTGCAGCCCCTCTCCATTTTGATCCCACTCTGCCTTTTGATTCCCCCTGCCAATATGCCAATATACATGACATTATCCCTCCCCACATTAAACTCCGTTTGCCAGAATTTCGCTCATCACTCGATCTATCTATATCCCGTTGCTGAATCACAATATCCTCATCGAAACCTAGATATGGACACGGACTGGTAAATGCTTCGGATGGAGTCGTGTTCAACCTTGAAATTGAGCTCTGAATATGTACATAGTTATGAATTTTTTTCTAAAATAATGTTGGTTAATAAAAGAATAAACTGCAAAGTATGCTTCATGGCTGAACAAGACTTCAAATCCTTTGACATGAACGTGGAGAAAGATATGTATAGATGTTCGGAGCAATAGGGCGAATGTATTGGCAAGGAAGGAAAGCAGCAAATCCAACTGTTAAATTATTCTATCTGCTTCAGAGACGAAGATAAAGAGTATGAAATATCCTCAGACTGTTTGGGAGTAATGGGGGGCAGGCGTGGTGTTCCTGGGCGGCACGCTGTCTTTTCAGAAAACTGTCGTACAGAGGGAAATCCGGGGTTATCATAGCATTCCTGGATAAACATTGTATAGTAAGCAGTTTCAAGCAGCACTGAGTGTGGCTTAATTGTGCAGCGAGTGGTGCTCGCTGAACCTATCCTGTTTCAACCACTCAACAGCCATAGACATTAACATCTGCATCACTTGAAATAAATGAGCTGGAGATGGGGCTGCCTCTGGGGAGAACAAGTTGTCTGAAAGTAAATACTCTGTATTGTAGGATGCTGTTCGCCCCTGATTACATTCCAACTCTGTGTCTGTATCTCATTGTCAGGCTGATCGGTTTTCCATTCCTCAGGGCCAGAAATGATAATGGAACCGAATTTTGTGGAACGATCAGATTAGATCTGACCATGGACATAATTTGAAATTTATTGATGAATTCCCTTCCATTTCACACCATTCCTGGCATGCTTAGGGACCCTGATCAACTTACCTTGCAAACTGTGTTTGCAATGATCATATTCAGTCGTTGGTGTATATTTTGTGATTTAAATCTGCTAAATGTATATGTTCATTTGAAACTTGCAATTTAAATTTGGAAAGTGCATTTGTTGACTTGTAAATATTTTGTATTATAACGCGTTAGTGTTGTTGTCCAGTTCTTGTGATTAATAATTTTGAATTTAGCACATGAATTATCAGCGTTTTTATTGTCACTGTAAAATTGCTGTTGACAAAGGAAAAGCTAAAAAAATGAATTTTTTTTAAATAAATTCCAAGAGGAACTTTCAGCTGAATCTAACAATTTAAATACGATTGTGACCCTGGTCCATATTCGTCCTTGGGCGCCTGTCGATGCGCAGTTTGCACATTCTTCCTGAGTCTGCACGGATTTCCCAGTGGTGGCCCGTTTCATAGAATCTTAGAATCACTGCAGTACAGAAGGAGGCCATTCGGCCCATCATGTCTGCACTTACCGCAAGACGACCCAGGCTCTATCACCATAACACCATGCATTTGCCCTAGCTAATCCCCCTGATCCGAAGGGGCAATTCAGCATCGACAATCCACATAACCCGCACATCTTTGGAGTGTGGGAGGAAACCGGAGCACCAGGAGAAAACCCATGCAAACACCGGGAGAATGTGTGAACTCCACACAGACAGTGACAGAAGCCGGAAATCGATTCCAAGTCCTGCTGCTGTGAGACCACTGTGCCGCCACATACTCCACATAGGTCATTGTATATTCAATTAATCAATGCAAATTCAATGTTAAATTTGAGAAACAGTTCAGTCTAGCGATTATTTACATTTATTTATTTAATCCTTAATGAACGTGGATGTCACTTCTAATATCAGCATTTGTTTCCCACCGTGATTCCTGCACAACTGAGTGGCTCACCAGGTCATTTCGGTGGAGTGTTCAGCGGAAACAAATCTCGCTGTCTGGAGTCACAAATACTTAATATGCGATGATGCGAACATGCGGCACTCATTTAAAAACACCAGTGAACGAGATGTCATTTTGAAGCAACATTAAGGCTGCCACCATTACTGAGGCAAGCTAGACATTCTTGTTTGATGAACGTAAACGAGACACCGTGGTGTACCTGAACTCACGTCCCCAATAAATAGAGCTAGATATCTGCAAAACTGACTCACTCACATTGTCACTCAACACAGTCTCCCACAGCTCACTATCGGATGAACAATCCTTCCGAGACTTGCATTGTGTCAGCGGGCATACAGAATGAGAACAGTGTATCGGTAACTGATTGCAGGTCATTCCAGTGTTCAGCTTGTGTATTAGTAACTAATTTTAATTTGCAAGTGTAATAATGCTAATTTTCAATGACAGGAATTAATGTTATTTAGCCTAGCACATAAATATTTTTGCTCTTCAGTATGGGTTGAGTTAGCAATATCAATTCTAAGCCATTCGCCCAAAAACATTTCTTGCGTGGCCCAATTAGTTTTCCTGAATTTCCTCACGATCATAAATCTCAATCCACTAATGCAATCCATGCGTTTTCCAACATAATATGCACTGACCGCAAAATAATCGAGTTCCAGAGGGTGCCAAGGCTAAAACAAAAAATCAACTGAACAACATTTGAAGAGCTCATGAAATAACGGAAGAAGGGAATAATAGTAAAGAATTTTGCAGATTCTCTCAATGTAGTCTTCTATTATTCACATCAATCTGTGGACAGGTTTCAGGCCCAAGAAGGTATCCCAGGAGCCTCAGCGGGCACAATTATAAATTAAATGCCAAGTATGTGATAGTAAACAACAAGACCACTTGCATGCCAAATTGATATACTGCACTTGTGAGACTTAACTGTGCAATTCGACAACTGACGCATGTTATCTTAGCTCTGCAAATCTGGCACATCAAATCGGGATTGCTGCTCGACACGCTGGAGGAGGATCCACAAATATCCCTATGCCCACCAATGGGGGAAATCAGCACATTGGTGCTGAAGGAAAGGCTGAATCATTTGCAAAAATGTTCAGCTAAACGTGCCATTGAATGACACTAACCCACATTTCCGCCCTCTTCCAAGAACTTTCCGCAATCATTTCCAATGTCTGCCACAATCATGAAGTTAAAGGTTTATTTATTTGTCACAAGTCTTACACTAACATTTCGATTAAGTTACTGTGACATTTCTGGAGACGCCACAGTCTGGCACCTGTTCTGGACAATTCACCTAACCAGCACATCTTCCAGAACGTGGGAGGAAACCGGAGCACCCAGACGAAACCCACGCAGATACGGGGAGAACGAGCAGACTCCGCACAGACAGTAACTCAAGCAGGAAATCGAACCCGGGTCCCTGGCGCTGTGAGGCAGCAGTGCTAACCACTATGCTACTGTGCCGCCCATTCGCTCAAAATCTTGAATTAAAACAAACTTTCCCAGGCGTGTTTTCTTTCTCTTTTTCGCTACCTCAAGTCATCATTTTGTCAATCATTGCCTGAGACCTTTTCATAATCTTTCAGAGATATTACCTCGCTACCCGCCCCCGCTCCCCGCCCCCACCCTCATGTCCCCAACTCCTTTTCCCTGAGAGAATCATACTTGTTGAAATTTTCATACTGAACTTCTGACCATTAAAATGAACTCCACATCAGCTCCAAATATTCAGAAAATGCGTGATTTTCCACATTCTAAAAGAATAAGAGGTAATTGAGTGGAGTTACTGGTTTCTCAAAGGAAACAGAACATGGTGTAACGATTCAAAAATTCGGTCACCTTCTGTGGAGACAGAGAAAGTCAGTTAACTTCGTGAGATTGACTCTTCTTCGGAGATGAAAAAGAGTAGAAAATGCTTGGATTCTATAGTAGGAGAGGGGTGCAGAAGGCAAAGCAGAACAAAACAAAATAAATCTGTGAAGGCTGGGTGACAAATTTACTTAAAATCTACTTTTATTCCACAAGCACGGCCTCACCTTGCATTTCTTTAGCCACGTCAGCACACATATTTCTCACACATGTCCACATTTCAATCCTTGGGCTGCTCAAATGCCATTGTGAAGCAAAACACAAACTTGAGTAATATTGATTCGGGTCCGGTTAAATACTTTGCAGCCTTGTGCATTTGACAATGTATTCAACTACTTCAGGTCCTAAACTCGCTGCTTCGTCTAAATTGTGTTTTTATTTTAGCCAAAACTCGCACAGATTTGTTCCAAACTTCAGACAATGCCATCGCCACTAAAGTACGCACTGTTAAATAAAGTAAATGTGCTAGAGTAAAGCAAATTTCATGCAGATTCTGAGAATCTGAATATGATCGTAATTTAAGCACCGGTAATAGATTTCCCATTTTTCACTGAAACTTTCAAGGTCGCAATCGAGTGACTTGGCTGTTGCTGTGGGTGCGATCTTATGAAGGGAGATGAAGCAGACACAGAGAGGACGTTGGGTACGCTCTTTATAAATTAAACAAGCACAAGAACACATTTTGACGGTAGAAAAAGGATACACATGGATTGTTGGCAGGGATTGAATAGTTTGAGGTATAAATCATAGAATCAAAGAATCAATACAGTGCAGAAAACTTTGTGGAAACAGAAACTCAAATCCTTGTGTGATTCATGAATACACACTATCATTTTTGTCATGATTTTTTGAATGGACATATCAGTGGAGGTTCTCAATGTTATATCCTGGGAAAATATATACTATGCAATTGTTAAATGAGCTTTTGAAAGTGAAATATAATGATAGTAACCCGTGGTCTCCAAGTGACTGAAGCCTTCATGCCCTGGGTTTGATGTTCCTCAAATAAGCCGTATTGGCTGCCATGTAAAAATGCTGAAAAAATGATGTTTGTTTAATGTACTGTAATTGATGTAGCGAATTACACAACTATTTATCCCTCTGGAATTATTAATAGTGTATAAGTAACGGGACGTATTTTGAGAAAATGATTTCGTGTTCTGCCAGTGAGCAAACACACACAGGAGGGACATCAAATGGAGGAAGCAATAATTCTAAGGATTCGATATGTTTTTTACTATATCCTCGCGGCTTTATGTATACCCGGTAAGCTGTGAAATTGTTTTCAGTCAGTGTTAAACTCTGTTTATACATCTTCACTTTATCCCATTGATAAGACATAAATCCTTCCTTCTGTGAGTTCGGTATAGATAATGCATTATTTTCCATCTCTCCGGCTGCAAATTTGAACTCTTCCAGTATTCTGTATTGACTTCACCAATGGCTGTTGTGTTCTCCGATCTGCACTGCATCCCGCTGCAGTAACATATCTGTTTTCAAATTCTCTGATCACGCAGATGCTGGAAATCTGAAATAAGATGAATAGTTAATGCAGGTTAAATTCAGCAAAACGGGGAGCATCTGACAGAGAAAAACGGTTATTCGCCAAAAAAATGCAATTGCTGCATTCATGCAGACATCCCGCAGACTGATCATTAATACATGAACATGCATTTATTTTATTGAGATAGTTGGAAGTTTACCTCTCCGATCCCCACGCAGATACGTGGAGAAGGTGCAAGCTTCACATAAACACTCACCGGACGTCAGATTTGAACCTTTGTCTTTGGCGCTGTGAGGCAGCAGTGGTAACAATTGTGCTACCCAAATGTGACTTCATTCTGATATTTTTCTGACCCATTTTCTCTGATATTGTTTAGAACGTGATGCTTGACTGATTTCTTTTATTCGTGCATTAAATACGGCCGTCGCCTGTTGGGCCAGTAATTGATCGCCCATCGCTCAAGGCAATGCTGTAGATCAGATAGATACAGGACACACCAAATAAGGACACCAAAGGTCCTTCCCTCTAATACATTCGTGAACCCGTTATAGAACATTACTAGGGTTCAAACTTACTCACCCAGAGCATTTTAGCTTTTACTTAGGGTCATCTGAGCCCGAAACGTCAGCTCTTTTCTCTCTTTGCAGATGCTGCAAGACCTGCTGAGTTTTACAGCATTTTCGCTTTTTGCCCTCAGAGCATCACCCGGGGTCTCTGGATTACTAGTCCATTGACAACAATACGATGCCACTGACTCCGCATGTAATGAGACATAATTGTCCGCAGTCCATTTTAACACACAATACTGCAGTGTGTTGATTTCGTTTATCAATTTTACAGCAGCATGATAGTTAGGAAGCAGTCAATGTTCAGTTACACTCTATTTTAGTCTGGTGTCTATGTGGACTTTGTTCACATCCGCTGTTGGATTAGTCCCTCTTGTAGCATTTTGTTGCATAACGTCATGAAGATGGAAAAAAAAAACATGATTGAAATATTCAGAAAATGTGGCTGGATCTGTGAAGATCCAAACTGAACGATTCAGCTCAAAGCCGTTTTCTTCAGAAATTCAAGAAGAGAGATTGATGGTGGACGTTGTGCAAGAGGAAGTGAGGAGGGCAGTAAAAATCGAACTGCGGGGGTGAAGGTAGGGGAGATTAAATGGCAACACGTTTTATGGTACAAAATACGAATGGAAGGGTAAAAGTTACAACAAATAAGTAAGGGATTTACCTAGTGTGGGTGTGAATCGCTGAAGAATGAAAGCCGTGTCGGAAGGCAGGAAAATAGAAAAAGGAAAAAAAAGCAGGCAAATCGGCATAAACAAAATTATGCAGGCATTGCGGCATAAACTATGGTTTGATATAGTTGACATGAATATTGAGTTCAGAGATCTATCAAGTTTGTAATATTAACATATGCTGCTCTACCGCAGCCTTGCACTCAGCCTCAATCGAACAAAGCTGTAGCCCATGAATAGCACACTAAGAAGTCTCACAACACCAGGTTAAAGTCCAACAGGTTTATTTGTTTGCACAAGCTTTCGGGGTCTCGCTCCTTCTTCAGGTGAGTGAAGCTGAAGGAGGAGCGAGACTCCGAAAGCTTGTGCCACCAAATAAACCGATTGCACTTCAACCTGGTGTTGTGAGAGTTCATACTGTGCTTACCCCAGTCCAACGCCGAAATCTCCGCATCATGCCGATGGATAGTGACGTTAGTGTGACTGCCAGGTATAGAATTAACCGGCTGGTAACTGGAGATATGGGTCGGTCTTGATGAATTGGGGTGTTCTCAAAGCAGTTGCACAATCTAGTCCTTACACCCCCAGAGTAAGGAGTATCAGATTTTGAGCAGCAAATATGATGTGCGAACATGCATAATGTAAACATTGAAATCTACTTGAACTGTGATATTGTTCCTGCCATTTTAGCATTCGCCAGCTGTTTCTGTCCTCTCCTTCGCTCAATACCAACAAATGACTCTGCATTTTTCCCGCAGCACTTACCAGGGTTCATCTAAAAGGCAGCAGAAATGCATACTATTTGAGTGTGCCACAAGGCAAACATGCCGTCCAAAATTGGAATCAAACACGAAATCTATTGATTATCTTCAGAAAACAATAGCTCAGTAATATCCTCGAATGCATGGCAGCCATTTGGCGTACATCCAAATAAGTTGTAAATGTGTCTCTCCTCACGGCCTGAACTGGATCAGGAAGCTTGACCGTATGTAACTTTCAGAACACCGAGTGAATGGGGGTATGAGAGTGGATATTGCCGGCAAGATCATAACTGTGGTGAGAACTAAGAATGAAATATGAGCCTACTGCAATACTCAGATAATGTCCAATTATGCAGAAATAATGAGACTACAATACGCGGAACAGAGTAGGGGAGCGCTATTCTGTCTTTCCACGTTCATCAATCTCAACATTCAAAATCCGACTGTGGTGTTCATTCTACTATCGTGCTCTACACCATAAATTTTGGCTTAGTGTGGATCCAAATATTAACCTAATTTAGTCCTGAATGTATCAAATGACCCTGTCGCTACTGCTCCCTTGGGAAGATAATTCTACACACTAATGGCACTCTGAGTGAATATACAATTGTGCATGCGTAGCACAAAAGGGAAATAGCATATTTACAACTGAATGTCTATTATGTGGTATCCCACACTCGACCATAATACTATACGAAATAGGAACAGGTGCAGGCTGTTCGACCGCGAGAGCCGACTGCATCATGCATAGAACATAGAACAGAGAACAGCACAGCACAGAACAGGCCCTTCGGCCCACGATGTTGTGCCGAGCTTTATCTGAAACCAAGATCAAGCTATCCCACTCCCTATCATCCTGGTGTGCTCCATGTGCCTATCCAATAACCGATTAAATGTTCCTAAAGTGTCTGACTCCACTATCACTGCAGGCAGTCCATTCCACACCCCAACCACTCTCTGCGTAAAGAACCTACCTCTGATATCCTTCCTATATCTCCCACCATGAACCCTATAGTTATGCCCCCTTGTAATAGCTCCATCCACCCGAGGAAATAGTCTTGTGAACGTTCACTCTATCTATCCCCTTCATTATTTTATAAACCTCTAGTAAGTCTCCCCTCAGCCTCCTCCGCTCCAGAGAGAACAGCCCCATCTCCCTCAACCTCTCCTCATAAGACCTATCCTCCAAACCAGGCAGCATCCTGGTAAATCTCCTCTGCACTCTTTCCAGCGCTTCCACATCCTTCTAATAGTGAGGTGACCAGAACTGAACACAATATTCCAAATGCAATTGGATCGTGGCTGATCCGATTCCACAGGTCCATTTTCCTACCTTTTACCGATTATCTTTGATTCCCTTTTTGATGAAAAGTCGATCTAACTCAGTCTTACGCACGGTCTCACAGTGGTTCGCACAGCTGCTCCACAGCGCCAGGGACCCTGGTTCGATTCCCGGCTTGGGTCACCGTCTCTGTGGAGTTCTCCTCGTGACTGCATCTGTTTCCTCCGGGTGCTCCGGTTTCCTCCCACATTCTGAAAGGCGTGCTGGTTAAGTGCATTGACCCGAACAGGCGCTGGACTGTGGAGAATTTCACAGTAACGTCATTCCAGTTTTAATGTAAGCCCTACTTGTAACTAATAAATAAATACACTCTGTAACCTTAAATTTACACAAGGACTCTGCCCCTACTGCTGTCTGGGCAGAGAATTTTAAGGAATCACAATCCTCCAAGAGAAATAATTTATCATCCTCTCATTCTTAAATTGGTTCCCCTTTGTTCCGAAACAATGTCCTGTAGCATTAGACTCTCTCATGAGGTCGATCATCCTCTTCGCATCTACCCTGTCAAGCTCCTTAAAAATTCTGTATTTGATTGAGATCACCTCTCATTCGTCTAAATTCCAACGAGCAGTGTCCCAACCTGTTTAACGTTTCCTCATAAGACACTCGCTCTCTGCAGTGAATCATTATAGTTAACCTTACCACAACTGCCTGCATTAAAGTAACATATTTCCTTCAGTAAATGTAATATGGTGCAAGCATGCACTTTGCATTTGGACTGAAAAGCTCCCGCCAGAATATTTAATGTTTGCAACTGTTTCATCTCTCACAATTCAGAACTCTAATTTCTATAGTCCCCACATGTCGAACGTTGCCTTGTAAGTCAAAAGCTCGCGATTGCTATCACTGAGTCCTTCTAAAAATGCAAGTATTCCAAACCTTGGGTAAGAAGCGCAAAGCTCCACACAGAATTCTAGGGTGTGTCACAAAACTTATTTTCAACGCTGAACACGTTCCACAATTCTACACTCGGCCCCTTTGAAATGAAGGCTAACATTCTCCGTGTCTTCCTCCTAATGCCCTGGAACTGCACGTTAACATGTAACAGTCGCATTGTCACTTCCAATTTCTTCCATGGCCATGCCCTCCAGTGCACCGTTAATTTAATACAACATCACGACCATCTTTCATATTTGCAGTCTTCCAAATCTCGGCGCTGGAGAATCCTTGATTTCTTGTCTGCATTCTGTGCTCCGTTTGTTTAGCTGCCAAGACATCCAGATATCCAGCTATGGATATCTATCACTAAAGATCTCACCTTGCCGTCATGTAAGATATTTTACAAAGCATCTAAATGGAGAAGAGAAACGTGGCAGCGAGTTATAGGCGTAAGTTGCAGAGATAATAGAGACCGCAATGTTGAAGCATGGATTCCAATAAAAATGGAGGAGAAATGCTGTACTGCAGATTGTCTGAAGTTTTCAAGGTGGGGGCTATTACAAACATATAAAAGTGGTAAAATAAATATTGCATTTGAGCCAAAGGACATTGGCTTTACATTATTGAACTCACTCTAAGTCCTGTAGCTCTTTTGTCTAACCTCTCTGAATTGTTCTTTATTTCAGCCAACTTAATCACGATGCTAACACTCCAACTCAGGGATTGCGGTCTGTGCAAGAGCACTACTATCTACCTGGTCGCCATGGTCACGGCAGACGTCCTGGTCCTCTCATTTCTTGTTCTGGTAAACCATATACTGGTTCCCCATTTCCCACAGGTGTTTTACCTTAACAGCGTAGCCTACGGCCTCAACTCCATCATGAGTGCCGCTGTGATTGACTGCTCAGTATGGCTAACCGTGTCCTTCACTTTTGACCGTTACGTGGCAATCTGCTGCCAGAAGTTCAGAGGAACTTACTGTACTCCGAAATCTGCAGCTCTGGTGGTTGTGGTGATTTATCTTGCGACATATTTGAGAAGCATCCCAAATTATTTCACAAATATACATTACTATGATCATAAAAACCTGCAAAACGAACAGAGAGACGGTCTCAGCATTGACTCTAAGCAGACCTGGAGAGCATTTGACTGGATGAACATTATTTTAAATCCCTTAGTTCCTTACTTGGCTGTGGTGCTGCTCAACCTGTTGACAGTCAGGCACGTCCTGGCGGCCAGTCGTGTCCGGCGGGGATTCCGGGGAGATGGTCAGAGTTCTGCGGACCCCGAGATGCAGAATCGGAGGAAAGCCCTGGTGTTGCTCTTTGCTGCCTCGGCGAGTTTCATCTTGTTGTGGATGCCGACAATCGGCCTCTTCCTTTTCTCACGGCTCACTGAAAGCTACAGTTTCTCCGACTTCAACCACCCTGTTGCTGTGATTCATGAAAGCGCTGACATGCTCAGTACACTGAACTGCTGTACCAGCACGTGTATGTACGCTCTAACCCAATCCAAATTCAGGGCAGAGCTGAGAGGGACGCTGCGATGTGGGAAACATCTAATTACTAAAACTACTGCTGCACGTGACTGAATATTCAGGCAATGGCGCGAATGTATCATCCCACAGACAAATTATAACTGATGCAACTAATTCACACCTATATTTGTTTCCAAACGATTTTTAATTAGAAATTGTAGTCCATAGAACCATAGAAAATTACAGCTCAGAAACAGGCCTTTTGGCCCTTCTTGTCTGTGCCGAACCATTTTATGCCTAGTCCCACTGACCTGCACTTGGACCATATCCCTCCACACCCCTCTCATCCATGAACCCGTTCAAGTTTTTCTTAAATGTTAAAATTTACCACTTTATCCTGAAGTTGAAAAATAGGAAAATAGATCAACACAATTGGTTTAAGCAGAAATTACAATTATAATTGTAATTTCACAGTGAAATAATTACAGTTTATATCTTATTGATATCGATCGAAAGTTGAAGTACATTTATGGTCCTGCAATAAAATTGTGATAATTATTGGAGTCTGCAAGCTCATCAATTATTTTAGGACGTACAGTCATACAGAGCTTGTGGTAGTCGGCAGTATTTAGGTAACATGTGGGGACAGAAACGGATGTGCCACTTTCGGTGAAGTAGAACGCCACTTCTCTGCTTTCACTTGTTTATTTTTCCATCACAAGTGGAATGATTTCAGAATGCCAGTGCGCTGGGAATGCTGTACACTCGGTGCTGCAGCTGCTATGTTGGATAATCTGTTTTGAATGTCGTCCTGTAGAGAGTATCCGTACTTATAGAAAGTGCCATTATGTTTGATGCGATCATTTGGATGAAAGATGAACAGTCGAGCTTCACTTGAGCACTCAGGTGTATTTAAAACCCGAGTGTTAGTATGACTAATGTCCTAACTTACGGAAACGAAAACAGATTAAAGATTAATACATGTCTATTTGACACTATATCTCTTGATGACGTCAGGAGATGTTGAAAGCGCAAGATCAATACAGGTTATCACTTTAATATGAAAAGTGTTCAAATGTTAAGCAACATTGGAGAAAGTAGTTGGAATCATGGAATCTGCAGTGCAGAAGGAGGCCATTTGGCCCATTGAACTTGCACCGGCAACTGTCCCACTCAGGTTCCATTCCCATAACCCCTCATATTTACATTCCTATTTCGCCTGACACAAAGGAGCAATTCATCATGGCCACTCAACCGAATCCGCACATTTTTGGACAGTGGGAGGACACCGGAGCACCCGGATGAAATCCTTGCAAGACACGGGGAGAATGTGTTACCTCCACACAGACAGTCACCCGAGGCTGGAATTCAACCCCGGTCCCTGGCGCTGTGAGGCCGTACTGCTAACCTCTGTGCCACTGTGCTGCCCGAAATACATATTTTATATTTTGCCTTAACAAGTTTATCAGATTAGATTTTCAATTGATAATTGTTGCTCAACAGCACTGGAATATCCTAGTTCTCCCTTTATTGTCCCCACTTCGATCAAAGGTAATAGAAGAAAATCCTTATCTCTCGTTCTCTCTGGAAACGCTTCAGCAGGTGGTGAATATTGCCTCCATTTCTATGTTTCCTTCTCTCACATTTGCAGCAGTGGCAGTTCGTTTTTTTTCTGTTTTAATTGTAATTGGCTAGGAATAGAGATTAATTATTCTCTGTTCTCGACCGAAATTTCCCCGTATGCCAACTGTGACCTCTTACTTTTCCTTCTCGTTTTTATTTCCTCTTAGCTCGGCTTTCTACAGTTTTTTATATCCCCGGTAAATATGCTTCCTGTCGCCGGGAGATCCCCCTTTATTCGGCCTTCTGCAACAAAATGCCGCCCCTGAGCCCACTTACTGCCCAATTTATCTGCAGGGCAACCGCTGTCGCCCTTATTCCCAAGTTTCTACACTCACATTTCGTTCTCGTTATTCAGAATTACACGACCCCCAGTTTTAGTTCCTGAAATATCCTATACAGACTGAAACTATATATTTCAGATACCATAGAATAAGAGCATCAGACAACACGAAAATTGTTATTAACGCTGTATATGCCAACTCGTTTGCTAACACATGCAGGTTAATGCTTTGCTAGATGCATCAACACACAGTCTATTTTTTTCTCTCTCTCTCCGGAGCAAATGTGTTTATTGAGTCTTCGTTTGCAGCAGTCTGTGGTCCAAACAATTAAGTTTCTAAAAGCATGAAATAGATCGGAAACCTCCCGCCACACGGTCAGAAATACTGCAACAATTCAGCGGAGTAAATTATTTCCCAAGTGAATCAGTAGCTTACTGCCTGACCATGTGAACTATACACTGAACTGCGGAGGGTTCCTATCTCAACAATGTAAAAGAAAATGAACAAATTGTTCCCTTTCACAGAAAATGTCCGAGCCGAGATTGAGAATCTCATTCTTCCACATCCCCATTGTGCATGTGAGCGATTAGTGCAGAGATTAAGGTGCATGCAATAGATTTGTGTGATGCAAAGACTGTGATCACTGGACTCGCTTTATTAGTTCTGGATCTGGCTCTTGCAAACTTGTCGTTTGGGGAATCATATTTGCATGTTTTCTCCATCAAGTTGCTGATAGCACACTTTGGAATAATAAAACTTGACACCACAATATACTGAACGTCAATATATATTTCAGGCTTTATGAACATTATTTTGAAATGCTGAGAGAAATGAAAATAATGTCACTTCATTAACTTGAAAAGTTGAAGCGAAAATTTAGCAAACATTACCAAGCGAAGGTTTCAGCATTTATGTGATCCTCCCAGTCTCAAGCTGTTCACTAACTCATCCTCAGTCACTGCGCGTTGGTTCTTGTGTATATCTTGGTGGAGAAAGTTGAGAGTAATGGAGAGTCGTGGGACTGAGAGTAAGGTGCAGTCACTCTCCCTCACTCATTTCCTCAATGCTGCAGATGTACACCCACTCTCAGTGACACACAGGCCAACACTCAACGTTACAGAAACATACCGTCACTGCCATTGACTCTCACTGATTCTTACTGCTGCGCGCACAAAATCGCTCAATTTCACTTCAACTCAGTCACGCACTCAGTCACGCACACTCACTGACATCACACACAGGTACTCACTCTGATTGCCACACCACTCACTCTGTCTACCCCACACACACACACACACACACACAATGACTTCCACACACGGTCTCACTCACTGTGGCGCAGGAATTCACAAAAAACAACTCTCACTGCGCAAAAACTCTCACTGCCGCATCGTGGCCAGATCACCATGTCTGCACCCAACGAAACTTTTCTCTCTCTGGGTCCGCCATCACTTCACACATCCCAATTCTCCCGTGACTCACACATCCCAAGCCAGCTGTGACTTTCACATCCCAGGCCAGCTATGGCTTCACACATCCCAGCCTCTCCGCGACTTCCCCAGTTCCCGGTCCATCCCGATAGATCTCCCTTCAGTCCCGCATTAACTTCCCTAGGATCCGCACTGGCGATTTGACCACACCCCTCCCCCAATACCGGAACAAATTCAATTAGACGCTACCTCGGGCCTCAGGAAGTGCGGCCTGATCAAATCAAATCATTCCAGCCGCCAAGATTCTGCAGCTGCTTCAGGCTGCACAAACCTGTCACTCATTCCTCTCAAAACTAGAATCAAAAATAACTAACCTGGGACTGACGATGTGCTGCTGGTTCAATCATAGGCTTCGTCCTCGCAACATTAGCTGCTGATATACTTAGCAGTGGGCCTAACTATAGCCAAGCAATGGAGAGACCAATGTGTTATTGGATGACAACATTTGGAATTTTAAAAAGCCTGCACATGAAGATTTCAACGGCTAAATTCGATGACGGGGCGATTCGGATCCAAATGTCTGCGGGCCGCAGTCTGCAGCAGTCAGGAGCAGCGGTTTCATTTCCTGTCATTTTTGCGGGCAACGCAAAGTTTTAACCAAATGGTAAGCAGCTGAAGAGCGGCATTATTTGAACACAAATATAAAGTGTGGCAACTCTGCATTCAGCTATATGACAGAAAACATCGCCATCAAAATACCAAACATACCGCTATCTCAACGCCATGTTCTCTTTCCATGATATGAGCATAGCTCGCAAGGCCTTGAGAGCAGAATGAATGAACTAATTCAGTTGGATTTGTGAAATTAATTTTGCATGGCCACGTTTATGTGGGGCACTCCACTGGGCTCCAATAAATACCGGAGATAGAGTTCCAAATTTGCAGAGATGTGTAAACTATGCAAAACATATATATATATATATATATATATATATATATAGTGACGAGTGTTAAAACCCATTCATTTGCGAATCAGATGTGTTAGTTTTGGAATAAAGCACAGGGATTAGAAGGTTTTCCGAAATGTTTTCAGGCTAATACTTCGATTTCCATGCTCGCTGTCCAACTGGACTGGGGACATTTCATGATCTGACGGTGGGGCATCAGCTATAACAAGTGGACAAACTATTCACGCGGAATACATCAGTAAAACAATTCTCGCATCACGTTTCGACAAATAGGTGACCTGGGAGGCGGTGGCGGAGCGGGATTCTCTCTGGATAATATTCCAGAGACCAAGGGTCAAAATCTCCAAATCAAGTTTCAATTCCAGGCGGATTGAAACATTTGCACTCAATAAAAATCTGAAATTATATCTCCAATAGTGAACGGTAAAACCTTTGTCGACTGTCGCAAATTCCCGTCTGGTTCAGTCGGGTCTTTTAAGAAAGATAACCTTCTAGCCTGGACTGCCCTGCGTCCAACTCAAATGCAGAGCAATCTGATTGATTCTTCAATAATCTGAGATCACCGAGCAAGCCATTCCGTTCAAAGACAACCAGGGCGGCACGGTAGCCCAGTGGTTAGCACTGCTGCTTCAGAGCTCCAGGGACCTGAGTTCGATTTCCGGCTTGGGTCACTGTCTGTGTGGAATTTGCACATTCTCTTCGTGTCTGCGTGGGTTTCCTCCGGGTGCTCCGGTTTCCTCCCACAGTCCAAAGATGTGCGGGTTACTTTGATTGGCCATGCTAAAATTGCCCCTTACTGTCCTGAGATGCATAGGTTAGAGGGATTAGTGGGTAAAATATGTATGGATATGGGGGTAGGGCCTGGGTGGGATTGTCGTCGGTGCAGACTCGATGGGCCGAATGGCCTCTTTCTGTACTGTAGGGTTTCTATGATGACGTGTGGGCAAATCCCCCAAATGAATCAATAAAAACTAAATAATGCTGAAAAGCAACGAAAATTAAAATGAGAACCTGGAAAATATGTAAGCTGGGTCACTTATCAATAGGACTATATACTATAGAAAACAAGATGTTCTGCACCAGTTAAAATGAATCTATTGCTGGTTCAAACTGCAGTGTAGTTTACAATCACACTTTACAAGAGAGTGAAGGCATGACAGAAAGTGCAATCAAGGTGCAATGGAACTGCTTCCAGGCATTATGGACTTCAGTTCTGTTGATATCTTGTGGAAGTTGGGCAAATTCTTCTCGGAGAATAAAAGACTGTCATCCGAATTGTGTACTTTCCAGATTCTGAAAAGCTGAGTTGAGAAACCGTTACCGAATTATTTTCGGTCTTTTTTTTTGGAGTGATGTAGTTGTTAATAGGAGTGATGCTGCTCTGGAATCAATGCCGAAGTAACTACAGGGTCAGACTGTGCCGCCTTGGTTTTCCAGGATTTTTCTCATGTGGAGATGCCGGCGTTGGACTGGGGTAAAGTCGCTGAGCAGAGACTGATAGCCAAGTTCCGCACACATGAGGATGGCCTCGACCGAGATCTTGGGTTCATGTCACACTATCTGTAACTCCCACGACTTGCCTGGGGTTGCAAAATCTCACTAACTGTCCTGGCTGGAGACAATACACATCTTTTAAAACTGTGCTTAACCCTCTCTCAACTCACATTGTCCGTACGTTTAAGACTTGATTACCTGTAAAGACTCACATTCCAAACATTATTTTGTAAATTGAGTTTGTGTCATTTTATGCCCTGTTTGTGAACAGAACTCCCACTTCCCCGACGAAGGAGCAGCGCTCCGAAAACTAGTGGCTTTTGCTACCAAATAAACCTGTTGGACTTTAGCCTGGCGCTGTGAGACTTCTTGCAGGACTTTTGTTTCCTGCAACAAACAAACACAGCCCAACAGCACTCACCCATCCGATGTCCATGCCAACTCATGCCACATCTTGCAGTTATACCATGGCCTGTCATGTATTCCATGCGAACTGGTGAAACTCTATTCATCCCAGTGCCCTTCATTTAAAACAAAACATCATTGTTGCTCTATTTAATTAATTGTGTTGGTGAGAAACGGACACTCTATAGCTGATATTCTGTGTATTGTCCCCATAGACTGGCATTGAGCTATTGTTTCATATCCAGGGCTAGCTCATTCCTCGCACTTGAGAGAAATGTCAGACTGGATGGCAAGTGTTGACAGGCAAGTTACACTTAGGAGGCAAGTATTTAACGCTACGTTCGCGTATTGAAATTACAATTAATGAACCAACTTGGCAGCTGGATAATGCAGGGTGAGAGAGGCACCTGAGAGGACGACGGCGAAAGGTGAGGGAAGGAGAAGCAGCCACGAATAAAAAAAGCGAGGAAGGGAGGAGGTGGGGCAAGAAAACGTAGTTGGGGGAAATATAGAATCAGAACGGGGAAAGCAAGGATCTGAAAGAAAGGAGGAAACCATGAGAGGGGATGTTATTAGAGAGATGTAAATACCAGATATATATATATATATCGGAAGTGAGAAAGCGAGATCGTATTTCCCAGAGCAGAGAAATACTTGGCAGTGGGAATTGAGAGTATTGTTCTGAACGGTCTGTGGAAAAGCTCAAAGGTAGAGGCTGTCCACATTCCTATGTGAAAATCGTTTGGTCTTGAGCTGTCTTCAATGCTTCCAGGCCAATCATCATTAAGAAGATAATGACTGGACAAAATGGCGATTCAGTGAGAGAGTATGGACAGCTGTACTGGCAGTTGGTGGGTCATATCTAGAGACTGGGGCTGCCAGAGACAATGAGACGGAGAGAGAAAGGGAGAGAGAGAGAGAGCGCGAGAGAGATGTCAGAGAGTGAAAGGTGGGAGGGTGGGTGGGTCACATAAAGAGCATTAAGAGAGGGATTAATTTCATGTAACATTGTAAATGAAAAGAAGAATTTTGCACCAAGCAACAACACAGAATGTCTCTGTACATATATTAGGTCGCTAGTGAGTTGATATCACAGTTGAAATGGTGGAAAGAAATGGATTCAATTAATTTTCCGTAACAACATTCCTCAGTCAGTGTTGACATAATATCTGCACAGCAAGCTTTCAAAATAATGGTCTATGGATGAATATTGGGTAAAAGACACTGGGGAGAACTGTGGAGTTCTTTTACTACGAGTATCAGTGGGATATGTACACGGGAAGAAATTTGAATCTCATCAGACAAAAATGAGGAAAACTGAGCAAAACTCCAATTGGCACTTCATTAGAATCCTTTTCCACACAAGGAGATGTCAAGATCAGGTATCAGCCGCCCGAGCGAAAAATGGAAATAAATTAAAGAGCAAATTTTGAAAAGGGGCTTTCATAAGTATTTCAAAGTGAATCAAAAAGAAACGTAATGAGTAAAGAGCATATGTTGAATAGATACAATTCGGTGGCTCTTTCAAAGAGCCGACATGGGGACGATGGGCGAACTGGCAGCCTACTTAAAGAATTATTATTACTTTAAGCACGGTGAAGATTTCAGTTTGAAATTCACCGAATCAATCATTAGACAGATATGACTTTGACTATCACCAAAATGGCACATAAACCTTGGAGAATGATTTATTATTTGATTGCAGTCACTGGTCTTCTCAATTAATTAACCATTCATTTAACATGCTAATGTTAGGACCCGAATGTCCCTGTGACCATTAACCACGAACGACAGGGCAACAGCATATAAACAACATCCCTGATCCAATGGTCAAACTGTGACACTGAGGTGGTTAATGGAAAATGAGGAATACTTTCCTGTCGCTCTTTGCGTTCCGACTGCTGCTGCATCGGCCAATGCTGATAAACGAATGAACGCAAGGGATTTGCTTGCGGATCAGAACGTTTCTCTGTAAAGGATCTAATGAAACGTCTCGAGGAACATTTGTAGGCCTTTCGGTCCGTCAAGGCTGTATTATCATACCAACAGAATATAGCTGATATTTGGCTAAAATTAATCAGCTCCGCTTGGCTGGACAGCCGATAACGGCCTGCTCAAATGGAAATGTAACCATGTCAGTTCTAAACTTTGAACAAAAAAAATCGATGTTTTAACGTGCGTCAGTTAACCAGCCTCGGGTATTTTAGTTGCCCATACTTCCCCTCAGTGATACGGTGGTTTAATCATCGAGCACAGTTCAAAACCCCCGCAGGCACTCTCTTCCCTGTGTCTGTAACATACTCGAACATAAAAACCCTCCCTCATTCTAATCACTTTTTTTCTCATCCTTCAAGCCATTTTTCGAAACGAAAATCTTCCAACAAGATTGGATCCACATTTAACAGTAATTTGTTTTTGTGATTTGCTGGTAGTTTTATTTCCAACATGTTCCTGGCAGGCAGACTGGGGCGTTGTTTTCTCAACGCGAAAAACGTTATATGTTGTGTCAAGATTCAACTCTGGTCTGCACATGAATTTGTGAGACAACGCTGGGAACGCAGTACATAGTTTCAGCCTGCCCCTAACATGGGCACTCCTCACTTCGGCTACTTTGCACAAATACAGTTGCTCCTATTGTTGGTTAGCTCACGCATGGAACTGCTCGAAAAATATTTATCAAAAATGATAAGTTGGCGACAGTCTTAAAATAGTCGAAGAGAAGGGGATAGGATGACAGAGGACATTCCACAGCTTTGTTCACAGCAACCTGTCGGCAAGGCTGCTAATGGCATTTTGCGAACACAAATGTCAAGCAATGCACACCAGCACACAAAGTGCATTGCTCGCTTGGAGTGTGCAAACAATTCGGTTAAGCAGCACAAGGAGAAGCAATTGCTTACCGAGTCACAACTTTCTTAGGCCGAGGACCCTTGAGATTCTTGGGTCGTGGCATTAATTTATCCTTTTGGATATTGTTTGGCAGGATGTTAAGAAAATGAAGGAGTCTGTTGAGCTGGCCAACTTCAAGAAGAGGAAAACGAAATTCTCGCATAATGTTCAGACACTTTAATGTGCTACAATTTTCGTCCTTTTGGGTAAGCTTATTTTCTGCCGAATCGGGATTCAATGCCTGCGGATCAGATGGAGGACAATGTTAATTCCTGTTATTTGGATCTCTGGATGATTTTGTCTATGCAATGACACACTGACACTATGCTTTTTAAGTCATTCGAATGAAACTCGCTGCATTTATCACTGCTCTCCCTGTCTCATTTCTCACTCTGGTCACTCTGTCAGCATATTAACAGTGAGGGTGGGATGGGTATTCAAAGGCCGGGTCGCACTGGTATCGTGCAGCCCCAAAATTGTCGTCCTCAAAAGATCGGACCTTGCATGGAATGTCCTAGTTTTACCCGCCAGGAGCGAACCACGAAAGTTACACATTGTGGAGAGGTTCAAGCTGCGAATTTCTCAGCATGAACTCCAAACTATATGATGTATTATGGCATCAGGGAAAATATTGGAAACGAATGCTTTTGTTATGAGCACAGACAATCCGTTCTCAGCTGTTGAGTGTGTATCTCTATATGTGAACCTCCCCTTTGAAGGCTTACCGAGGAGAGTGATGGCACTGGTTGGAAGCGCAGGATAAAGTCATTGATCGAAAAAAGTAGTTTAATAAATAAAGTAACATAGATTCCGTCAGAGTAAATAAAAGGGTGTCACATTCGCAGGACGAATAGGATATGCACGTGGCAGATACGGCATATTGGCTAAATGTTGGCTCTATTGTTCACAATAACCATTCCAGCTCAGCCGGAGAAGTGCACCTTTGTGTTCCATTCCACCTGTTCTACAGCGGAAAATATCGATCCTATATTACATTACATTGCTCAGAATATGACATCTAGTTGTACTGTAAGCTTGCACAAACACCTCAATTCCAAGCCGTTTATCAAAATAACATATCCAGCTTTCAGTCCGAAGAACATCGCTATGCAGGGTCCCACTCCAATGTTCACACTGGAACATCCAGTTGTACAGCAGAAGAACATTCCACATTTCCAGCCCACACGAGTGTTCACATTAACTTATTCAGCTGTATTGAAGAACAATAGCTCTGTGATAATTTTCATTCCATAGTTCACATTAACGCCCCCAGTTGTGCTATAGAGGAGCATTTATTTGTACAATGAAATCCTGTTTCTTTTTCACATCCAGCTGCAGGACTTATTAAGAACTATGTTTTCCAATCCATTAGATTGATCGGAATAACACATTTCACTGTGTGCAGAAGAAAGTTTCTGTCTTACACTGTAGTTTACTGTTAACAGTAGCACATCAATCTGAATTGAATATGATCAACTAGATGGTGTATTCCATTTGACTATGCAGAATAAGGCATCCAACTGTCCTGACATCTGAAATACCTCTGGGCAGTAGTACACAATATTGTTCAGAATAACATATCCAGAAGAAGAACTGCTCCAAGTAAAATGGTTTACAATATAGTTTACAATAGCATATCCAGCTCCTATGAAGAACACCCTTTGTCGCATCCACCTATTTCACAAAGACACACGTGTAGCATTGTTGAAGAGCATTTCCAATCCATTCCAATTATTTGCTCATAATAACAGATCCAACTGTACCCCGGAACTACGTTTCTGCCTTCACTTTCAGCCTGACAAATACAAGTCCATCAGTATTCGAGAAGAACTTCTGTGTTGCAAGACAACGTTCAGACTGAGGCCTCAAACTGCTCTGTGGAAGGACATCTAATTTTACATTCTTGTCCATTGTTCAAAATAACATATCCAGCTGTGCTCCCGAAGATACCTGCAGTCCATTCCAGTTTTCTTCACAATGTGGGAACAAGCATTGCTGCGAAGCAACATCTCGTTTCAATTACAATTTCTTGTCCACGTTGACACAACCGGCTTTTCCATAGCAGACAATGCGTCTGTGAATTGTATCTCTGCTCCTCACAGTAACACAATCTGTTGTAATGCAGATGCCACACTGCCAGGGATCAAACTAAGATTTCGGCTTTTGTGACTGTCTATGTGGAGTTTGCGAGTTCTCCCTGTGTTTGCATGAGTTTCCTCGGGGTGATCTGGATTCCTCACACAGCCCAAATATGTGCAGTTTCGATGGAATAACCATGCTAAGTTTTCCCTTGAATGTCCAAAGATGTGTAGGTTAGGTGAAGAGGACCTGGTAAATACGCAGGTTTACGGGTTTACAGTAGGAAGTTGGCCTGAGTAAGTTGCTCTTTTGGAGAGTCGTCGCAGTCTTAATGGGCCGAATAACCTACTTCCTTACTGCAGGAAGTCTATGATCCTATCCTTCTATAAATGTTTTCTCTGTTTTATATCAGTTTATTGGTCAGAGTTACACATCAATCTGTATGCCAGAGTTTTCTGTTCTCCATTCCACTCCATTGGACACAATTACACGTGTGTGTGCGTGTGCTTTTTGTGTGTGTGTGTGTTTCTGTGTGTGTGCGTTTATTGTGTTACGAGGTTGTTCTCTTCACCGACGCTGCCAGTCCTGCAGAGCATATCAAACAGTTCTTTATATCTGTTTTTCACCATCTGCAGTATGTTGCATTCACTCCACTTCCAACTATTTGCACTAATGAAAATAACCACAGCTTCTCCAGTCTCTGCATGTGGTTGAAGTCCATGTCCTGACTCCTAAGAAAACAACGCCTGTCAATCTTGTGCCCTCGCCTTCTTATAAAAATGGGGTGGGCAGAAATCGACTCAATGTGACAGTGGGAGATTTAAAGATAAACATTAAAACAAACATCTTGTGTTTGATTTGCAATTCTATGCGTCCATAAATGGAATTCATGATGTGGAGATGCCGGCGTTGGACTGGGGTGAACACAGTAAGAGTTTTAACAACACCAGGTTAAAGTCCAACAGGTTTATTTGGTAGCAAATACCATTAGCTTTCGGAGCGCTGCTCCTTCGTCAGATGGAGTGGAACATTTTCATACGCGTTTTCAATAACCATACGTATGACTGTGACGTTCTCCATTACTGCATTCATTAACTGGATCAGTTTCGGGCCATGGCCTCCCCTATTCCCAATTACTTCCATCACCGACCCTCACTCAACACATCTATACCGGGTAAAAAGCTTCGGATTGTAACAGATTAACTGAATCTGTTTGTTTGGTGACTGTAATTAATGACATTACCCATGGCACTTAACGGTGCCACTGGAAGCTTTCCTTCTTTTATTAATAAGGGATTCATTTCAATGAATTCTCCCATCGTGTCCGCAGATCGACCAGCTCAGGTACTAACAAGGACCAAATGCTCCAGATAGAGGGAGAAGGGAGATCATAATCTGAAAATAATGGATTGCAATCTTTCAACAACGTACCAGAAACTGACAACGCACGACTGCAATGTTACAGCAATGGATCAGAATGTGAAAACACACGATTGGAATGTCCCAACAAGGATGACCTGAGTGGGCCTGGAGGTCTGGAGTCTGTGTCAATGCGTCTGCTTCAATGCGAGGAGGGTAACGGTTAAGACAGATGAACTTAGGGCCTTAATACTTATGTGGAATTTGGATGTGGTTGCGGTGATGAAGACTTGGTTAAAAGAGGGACAGGACTGGCAGCTGAATATTCCGGGGTATAAGTGTTTTAGGCGAGACAGAGGAGGGGCTAAAAAAGGTGGGGGAGTAACGATATTAGTTAGGGAGCATATTACCGCGGTGCAGAGGGTAGACAACTTAGAGGGGTCATGTACTGAGTCACTGTGGGTGGAACTCAGAAACAGGAAGGGTGCAGTCACTATGCTGGGGGTGTACGACAGACCACCCAACAGCCCACGGGAAGTGGAGCAAAAGATATATTAGGAGATTCTGGATAGGTGTTGTAGTGGGGGACTTTACTTTCCCTGGTATAGACTGGAAAGTGCTTAGAGCTGGGGTTCCGGACGGGGAGGAATTTGTCAAATGCATACTGGAAGGTTCTTTGGAACATTATGTAGATAGCCCGACTAGAGAGGGGGTTATACTGGACCTAGTTCTGGGAAATGAGCCCGGTCAGGTCGTCAAAGTTTCGGTAGGGGAACCTGTGGCCAATAGTGACCACAACCTCTGTTAACTTTAGGATAGTAATGGACAAGGATGAGTGCTGTCCTACGGGCAGGGTGCTAAATTGGGGGAAGGCTAACTATAGCCGGATTAGGCAGGAATTGGTGGACGTTGATTGGGATAGGATGTTCGAGGGTAAGTCCGCGTCTTGCATGTGGTAGCCTTTTAAGGAACAATTGATAAGGCTGCAGGATAGGCATGTGCCTGTCAAAAGGAAAGAAAGAAAAGGTAGGGTTCGAGAGCAATGGATAACCAGGGAAAATGAGGATCTGATTAAAATGAAAAGGGAGGCATACGTTAATTCCAGGCAACAGAAAACAGATGGAGATCTGGAGGAATACAGAGCGAGTAGGAAATAACTCAAACGGGGAGTTAGAAGGGCAAAAAGAGGTCACGAGATGTTCTTCGCAGGCAGGATTAAGTAGAATCCTAAGGCATTCTATTCATACATTAGGAACAAAAGAGTTGTCAGGGAGAAAATAGGACCTCTCAGCGACAAAGGAGGGGAATTATGCTTAGAACCCAAGGGAATAGGGGAGATCCTAAATGAATACTTTGCATCGGTATTCACGAAGGAGAGGGACGTGTTAACCGGGAGTGACTCAGAGCGAGGTGTTGACCGGTTAGAGAAAATCTCCATTAAAAGGGAGGAAGTGTTAGGTTTTTTAGGGAACATTAAAACTGACAAAGCCCCAGGGCCTGATGGCATCTATCCTCGACTGCTCAGTGAGATGAGAGATGAAATTGCTGGGCCTCTGACGGAAAACCTTGTCGCTTCTTTGGACACAGGTGAGGTCCCTGAGGATTGGAGGATAGCGAATGTGGTTCCGTTGTTTAAGAAGGGTAGCAGGGATAACCCGGGAAATTAGAGCTTGACGTCCGTGGTAGGGAAGTTGTTGGAGAGGATTCTTAGAGACAGGATGTATGTGCATTTAGAACGGAACAATCTGATTAGTGACAGACCGCATGGTTTTGTAAGAGGGAGGTCGTACCTTACAAATTTGGTGGAGTTTTTTGAAGAAGTGACAAAAACGGTTGATGAAGGAAGGGCCATGGATGTGGTCTATATGGATTTCAGGAAGGCATTTGACAAAGTCACACATGGCAGATTGGTTAAGAAGGTTAAGGCTCATGGGATACAAGGAGAAGTGGCTAGATGGGTGGAGAACTGGCTTGGCCATCGGAGACAGAGGGTAGCGTCCGAACGGTCTTTTTCCGGCTGGAGGTCTGTGACCAGTGGTGTTCCGCCGGGCTCTGTACTGGGACCTCTGCTATTTGTGATATATATAAATTATTTGGAAGAAGGTGTAACTGGTGTTATCAGCAAGTTTGCGGATGACACGAAGATGGCTGGACTTGCGGATAGCGATGAGCATTGTCGGGCAATACAGCAGGATATAAATAGGCTGGAAAATTGGGCGAAGAGGTGGCAGATAGAATTTAATCTGGATGAATGCGAGGTGATGCATTTTGGAAGAAATAATGCAAGGAGGAGTTTTACAACAAATGGCAGAGTAATCAAGAGTATAGAAACACAGAGGGACCTAGGTGTGCAAGTCCACAAATCCTTGAAGGTGGCAACACAGGTGGAGAAGGTGGTGAAGAAGGCATATGGTATGCTTGCCTTTATAGGACGGGGTATAGAGTATAAAATTCTGATGATGCAGCTATATAGAACGCTGGTTAGGCCACATTTGGAGTACTGCGTCCAGTTCTGGTCGCCACACTACCAGAAGGACGTGGAGGCGTTAGAGAGAGTGCACAGAAGTTTTACCAGGATGTTGCCTGCTATGGAGGGTCTTAGCTATGAGGAGAGATTGGGTAAACTGGGCTTGTTCTCCCTGGAAAGACGGAGAATGAGTGAAGATCTAATAGAGGTGTACAAGATTATGAAGGGGATAGATAGGGTGAACGGTGGGAAGATTTTTCCCAGATCAGAAGTGACGAGCACGAGGGGTCACGGGCTCAAGGTGAGAGGGGCGAAGTATAACTCAGATATTAGAGGGTTGTTTTTTACACAGAGAGTGGTGGGGGCCTGGAATGTGCTGTCTAGTAGGGTGGTGGAGGCAGGCACGCCAACATCGTTTAAGACTTACCTGGGAATGGAGGGATAAAAACGATTGGTCTGATTGGACAAAGGAGTGGCACAGGCTTGGAGGGCAGAAGGACCTATTTTCTGTGCTGTTTTGTTCTTTGTTCTTTGTTTGTTCAAACGGCAAGAGTTTATCGTCTTACCTTTGGTATGCTTCTACATATTACGATGGGTTATTATTAAAACATCGGTTAGAATATGCACTTTTCATTATTCAGTACGTGTACTATTCCTTCCTTGCTATTGTTGGGGTACCTGGTATGTCTATCCATCAAGCTACTTGCTCCATATGCAATTTTCAGCGATGCTAAAATTGTTGTCATTTGCTCTGTCCACGTGCTGCTTTTTTCCGCCTCTGCAAAGTGGAAGTTTCCAATTGTTCTTAATTCGAGGTGGCATAGTGGCACAGTGGTTAGCACCGCTGTCTCACAGCGCCAGGGACACGGGTTTGACTCCTGGATTTGGTCACTGTCTGCACGTTCCCCCCATGTCTGAGTGGATTTCCTCCGGGTGCTGTGGTTTCATCCTCCAGTCTGAAAGACGTTATTGTTAGGTACATTGGCTATGCTAAATTCTCCCTCAGTATACCCGGCGCCGGAGTGTGGTAACTAGGGTATTTTCACAGTACATTCATTGCAGTGTTAATGTAAGCCAGTGGTTCCCAAACATTTTTTCACTGGGCCGCACGTTTGGAATAAAAATTTCCTCGCGCAACACCAAATTTTTTATTGATAAGAAAAACATTCAGAAACAAAAAAAAACTCCTCGCAGTGCTTGATTCATAACATAGAACATAACTACTTTATAATATGATCATGGGACATCCAGAATGTATGAAACAATGCAGCTACATAAAAACATGATTCATTCCCAAAATATACTTATAGACGAGCCTCTTACATATGTAACCTTAAGTAAGCATGCAAACTCAATGAGAGGTGTGAGCTTGTTTTTGTCAGGTTATCTCATATATATATGGTCTAATTTGAGACAAACAAGCTCTCATCTCTTCATCAACACAAAGAAGCCTTTCTCTTTACTGGCCTTTGATATTTGTCAGAGCTGAAAATCCCTGTTCACAACAATATGTCGTGGAGAAATGCAGAATAATAGCTAATGCTCTTGAAGAGATGAGTGGATACTGTTTCTGGTTGTATGTCCGAAAAGAGTCCAGTGGCATACTCCTGTGTTTCATTTTCAAGGTGCGATCATTCGAAATACAGGTCATTTCCTCCTCCTCATCCAATGTCAGACCGGAACAGTTGGAATTCGCAAAGGGGTCTTTAACCCAGTCGAATGTTTCTGTCGACAATGATGGGAAGTAATGATCAATCTTTTCTACCAGTGTTGCAAGATGTTCCTTTCTGAGGCCGTACAATTCATTGCTCGTTTTAAAACTTTTTACCAGTGGGAACATTTCGAGGTTATGTCGCACCGCTCTTCTGAGCCAGAGCTGAAGCTTTTTTTTGAATGCAGTTAGTTTGTCTGTAGTTGTGAGGATATTGTCATCGCGGCCTTGCATACTGGCACTGAGCACATTCAACCGGGAAAATATATCGGCCAAATATGCAAGCTTTGCAAACCAGTCATTGTCATCCAGTTGGTGGTACAATGGGTTGTCTTCTTGTTCCAAAAACTCTCTTAATTCGTTCATCAGTTCCAACACCCGATTTAAAACTTTTCCGCGGGACATCCAGCGAACCTCCGAGTGCAGATTTCGGCATTGATGTGTTGATTCCATGTCTTTGCAGAGTTGAGCAAATAACGGCGCCTTTAGTGGTTTTGCTTTGATGAAGTTCACAATGCTGATCTCGAACTAACTTCAAATCAGCTACAACGGTCTTGGTGATTAATGTCTCTCTGTATAAAAAACAGTGGGTTGATTTTACATCTGGATTTTTCTGCTTGATGAGTGCCGCCAAGCCTCTCACACTCCCTTTCATACATGGCGCTCCATCCGTACAAATTCCAATACAAGATTCCCATGAAATCTCAACTTTTTGCAAATACTCAGACAAGGTTTGGAAAATATCTTGTCCTCTGGTGTGTTTTTCAAGTTCCTTGCAAAATAGAAACTGTGTGATTATTTCGTCATTGTGAATGAATCTGATATAGGCAAGCAACTGTGCTTTTCCACGAATGTCGGTCGATTCATCAACTTGAATGGCAAATTTAGAATTCTTCATACTTTCGGAAACACGCTTCTCAATATTAGCTGACCTATCAACTATTCTTCTGCGAATTGTATTTTCAGACAAAGGAATTTCCATAATTTCTCGCTCAGCATCAAAACCAAACAAAGTTTTCACAATCAAGCTGCAGGTTGGCTGAATCAATTTTTCAGCTCGTGTATGTGGTTTTGTCAGTTGAGCAATCAATTCAGCCACTTGGTAAGATATAATCTGCATCTTATCTGAGACTGTCATTCGTTTTTCGAAATATGACCGTTGGCATTTCTGCTGTTCCAAAAGCCTTTCAAAATATTGCACATCCATGCTTGCCAGATTTCCATGTTTTGACAACAGATGTCTTTTCATCTTGCTTGGGAAAGCTTCTCACCACAGATCAAACACATAGGCCGAGGTACGTTTCCATCTCCAGTCCATGTGAAACCGAGACTCAGATAGCGATCCATATATTGTCGACAAACATTATTTTTTGGAGGTTTGCTTGGGCCTGCTACTGGTGTAGAATTAAACGACTCTTCTTCAGCACTCTGTTCGAACGGCGATTCTGGATCACAACGTGGACACGGATCGTCCTCAGCATCATTGATGCTTTTGCTCTCACTTTGGAAAAATATCTGTCGATGTTTAAATGTTTCTTTGATTGTCCTTGAATCTTCCCACCACACTTGCCATCGCCGCATCAATGTGGCCCGCCGCACCCTTTGGGGACCACTGATATAGACTAAGGATATTCAATGTCAGATGGCAATTTGAACTGCCCCATTTTCATCACTTTCCCTCCACAAATGTGAATCGGATGCCATAACGTCATGTCTTCTGACCCCGCATGATATTGAACACGACGATCAAATCTCAACTAAAGCATCTCCAATTAAAACAGTCCCGAATTTTCCAGCAGATCTGTAAGTGAATTTCATTACCCCTATAATGATGCTTTTGAATTTTTACTGCTTTCAAATCAGTTCACGTAAATTTGAATAAATTAGTGCATGGAATGTGCAGCGTGTCTGAGGCGGAAAGGTTGGACAAACTGTGCCTACATCTGTTGGTGGTTAAATGAGTAGCAGGCGATTTGGTTTAAACACAAAATATTTTTAGGGGTTCCGACAGTATGGATGTGGATAGGGTATTTCGCGAAAGGGAGGAGCAAGAACTAGGGTTCACTGTTACTATTAAAGGTCTTCCATTAAGACAGGGGTGAATATATTGTTGTCCTCTCTCAGGGGAACGTTGGTCTTCGGAACAACATTTCTCCAAAGCAGATGGAACCGCGGCTTTTGAATTATGGTACGGTAGAGATGGATAGATTCTTGGTAAGCAAGTGGCGATACGCTGTTTGCATATGTGAGGTTATTTCCCTGGACTGCGTCAAAAGCATTTGTATACATGTTTTCCCCTCGTGTACCATGGTTAAAGCTGTCAAAACCATCCAGATGTGTTCTCATGGACGGCCGATGAAACAGGTACAAACTCATTAACTTTTGTATTCAATGCACTTTGAAATAAACAGTTGGAATTTTGTGTGCTGTTCTGGTCACCTCACTGTGAGGGTGGATGTGATTGCACTAGAGGAGTACAGGAGAGATTCAACAGGATTCTTCCTGGGATGGTTCATCTGAACTATAAGGTGAGACCAGATGCTTTTGGATGTTCTTTTTTATAGTGCATAGAAGTCTGAGGGAAGATTGAGGTGCATAGGGTTATGAGGGGCATGGAGAAGATGAATTGGAAGCAGCTGTTCCCCTTGGGTTGAGGGGCCAAACACGAGGCGGCATAGTGCTATGGTATGGTGGAGCAGATTCACAGGGGATTTCAGAGAACATTCCTTTCACAGAGTGGATAGTGGAAATCTGCAATGCACTGTCTGGGAAGGTAGTGGAAACTGAAAATGTTGCAAACTTTAAAAACTATTTGGAAGAGCACTTAATACATTATAACACTGAAAGGATATGCAACAATCGCTGGACAATGGGATTAGTGCGATTGTAGTGGTAGTTACTGTCGGTGCAGACTCGATGAGCCGAAGGATATTCTCTGTGTTGGACGATTCTATGACTCTCTGACAATATCATTTTCTAGTCATTTGCTGTAACTACTATCAATTTTTTTTTGTCATGTACTGGAGCAGAAATGCCTCGATACGACAAAGTTGTACAATCTATCCACCTGAATCAGATAATGATTTGATTTCCTACAACGTGCCCAACTTACCTATAAGGAAAGTTCAGCTGCTATATTTTTGATACCTCTCTTAAACTGCCTATCAGTATGTTCAGTCTTCATTAATGTCCTCACAGTTACTTCCCTGCCTATCTTAATATCATTCGCAAATTTATAAATCATAAATTTGTGGTTCATTCCTTGATAGAGAAAGAACAGCAGCACAGATCATCGTTATGTAAGCCTTTCAAAACTGGATAGAGAAACTCACCAGGAATACCAATCAGTGTGAGCATAGAATAATAAAAGTATTGAATAACATAAAGTGCGTACTCGATGCGCCCATTCAACCAGCTGGCTGCAGTGTCAGCTGAAGCTACTCTAACAAATCCCTTTCCAACGTTGTAACATTCGAATCTATTGTTCTGAGACCCTGATCCATTGCTGTATCATTCCAAACTATTGTTCCCAGATTCTCATCCATTGTTCTATCATTCCAATCGATTGTTCTCAGACTCTCACCCATTGCTGAGCAGTTCTAAATTATTGCTCTCAGATACAGATGAATTATTGTAATGTTTCAAACTATTGTTCCAATCCCTCCAATAACTCTCAGTTGAGCTACTGTTCCCTGTTGACGGTGTTACCAGTTCATAACTTATAGAAGTGACTCCCGTATTATTGAAATAATGATGCCCTCCCATCAGACATAATTATCACGAATCCATAGAGAATTAAATTCATTTCTGTTACAAAACAAACTGGTTCCAGTAACCTGTTTTGATTTTTGGATTCCGCGGCTTCAATACAAATGATAGTCAGTTGAATGTCTGCGATGAGTTTAACATTATTTAATATAGTTATTAATAACGAACGTTTTGACTGTAGCAAATTACCTGCTTTGCTGAGACAATTCGACAGCTGGCAGCTGATCACTGATCCGAGCGGAGCACCGAGCGAATGGCACGGAATACGCACTCTCTTTTTTCTCCCGACATTCCCTCGGCACATCATGGTCACCACTTTGATATTTGAAAGTCAAAACGGTATATTCCCTGTATCAGATTGGACAGCCAACCACATTCGGGATCAGCGTATTTGAATCATCGCATCATCCTGCCATCATCTGCCACACTCCCCCTTCCCCCCCCCCGCCCCCCGTTCCGCCCGCCCCCCGTTCCGCCCGCCCCACGTCCCCTCTACAACGGAAAATCACAATTCACTTTCCCCTTGCCCTATCCGATGTCGCCATTCAGGCTGAATCTCTGTGTTTGGTTGCTCGCAAACTTAAACGCAGGCATTCATTCACAAAGCACATCTAAAAATTGGGTTTTGGGGCTTCTTCTTGGGGGAGGAGAGCAGATAGTAAGTGGGTTGATCGAGTGGAAGTAAGATGACCGAGACTGAAAGTGCATGTGCATTAACCCAAACCAGTGGAAATGTTCGACGTAGAGGAAAACGAGAGGGGCGATGAATTCTAAGGCACAATGGCAAAAAGTTTGAGGGACAATCTGAGGTGCGTTGAGACCAGGATCCCTGAGCAAGATAACTGATGAGACTTCAAATCAGTAACAAAAAAACAGAGTCGATTGCTTCGCCATGCATCAAGTGAAATGTAATGTTTAAATAACAAACCGTTTGTGGAATTAACAATAATTACTGTTGGAAAAAATGCAATGCGTTATAAAATACAGGTCTCATGAATTGAGGAAATAAAGTAAAACGTTCACTAAACACTGTGTTTTAATTTATAATTCAGAGTCATATTTTGTTAATTTCTGTTCGTTCAATAATAAGTATCATTCAGTTACTTATCGATTTGGTGAAGTAGGGTATGGGACTGCGTTGTTGTGACTTTGTTCTTTATCGGATTCGCCGGAAGTTTACCATCCCGCCCGCCACGGAATCGGAGCGGAAGAGGGGTGGACAATGGAAATGTCCGTTGACTTCGGGCTGTAGTTTAAGGTTTCGGGAGTCCTTTGTGCCATCACACATTATAAGTTGTCTGCTTGCGGTAACAGGCTGTGGCAGTGGATCTTAATGCATGTAGTGCAAAAAGATTATTTTTTTCAACTGTGGTCGCCACAATCTAAGAAGGATATGATTGCACTACAATAGGTTTCAAGTTGAACGTGATCAGGAGACTTTGCACTCTCAAGCGTTGCGAGCTTATCTGGATTGTTTTCCTTTGAGCAGAGAAGGCTGGGAGGAACATCATCGAGGTGCACAGAATTATGAGTGGCATAGATAGAGTAAATAGGAAGGAATGTTTCCCGTAGTAGCCGGACAATAACCGGGGGGATAAATTATGGTAATGGCCAGGGGATTTCAATCGCAATTGAGGAAAAACATTTTCACCCTGAGGATGTTCAAAGTCTGGGACTCAATGTTGCACAGGTCGGTGAAGGGGGAATCCGCACTACATTTCATAAACATATAGGTGAGTACTTCAAATGCAATAGCTGTACAAGAGGAGACGACACTGGAGGTTAAGATTCCTAAGGCAGTGACGGAATTGGTGACCAGCAGGCAGAGGAAGCGTCTGAGGCAGTGCAGGATTGCCCTGTGGCCATTCTCCTGAAAAACAACGATACCGTGTTGGATACTGTTGAAGGGAATAACCTTTCAGGGGAAAGCAGCAACATGAATTTCCTTGCACCACGGTTGCTTCTGCTGAAAAGGGGAGGAGAATAAAAGTGTGATAATGCAATCGTTATGGGGTATTCATTTGTAAGGGGAAAAGATAGGCGTTTTTGTGGCCGCAACCAAGACTTCAGGATGATATCTTGCCTCCCTTGTGCTAAGGCCAAGGATGCCTTAGGGCGGTTCCAGGACATTGTACAGTGGGAAGGTGAACAATCAGTCTTCGTGGTACACATTAGTACCAATTAAATAGGTTAAAATAGGATGAGGTACTAAATGCAAATTATATGGAGTTACGAAGAAAGTTTTAAAATTCCGGACTTCAAAGCCTGTGATCTCAGGATTAATACCAGTTCCACGTGCTCGTTAACGCAGAAATAACAGGATATATAGGATGAATACATGGCTGCAGCGATAGTGAGAGGGGGAGTGTTTCAGATTGCTGTGGAAATTGCAGCAGTTCTGGTGGAGGTGGGACCTTTACGAACAGGACAGATTATACCTGGGCAGGGTCAGGAACGATATCCAAGGGGGAGTATTGGCTAGAGGGGTTGGGGAAAATTTAATCTAAAATTTATGGGAATGCGAACTATGCATGGAGTCAGATGAGGGGAAATCAATCACAAAAAAGACAGAAGAGGAATGAGAATATGATATGCAGAGAAAGTAAGGGCAAATTCAAGCAGTTCCTCAGTGAGAAATAGTGCAAACAACAACAGTAATGTGAAAAAGACGAGCCTAAATGTGCTGTGTCTTAATGTCGGAGCATTCACAATACCGTGATTAAGTATTGCACAAATAGATGTATACTGGTAGGCTGTAATCGGGATTTCGGAGAGATGCTTACAGGGTGATGGGAACTTAACATCGAGGGGTATTCAGTATTTTGGAACGTAAAAAGGTAAAGGCGTTGGAGTTGCTTTGCTAATTGAAGTGGAAATAAACACCATGCTGAGGAAGGATATTTATTCCGTTATTGTGAAAGTTATATGGATAGAGCTAAGAAACAATAAGTGGGCGAAGAAGCTTAGAAAGTATTGTATATTAGCCCCCAAAATGTTGTGGTGATGTTGGGACTGACATTAAACGGGCAATGACGGATATATCCGCAAACGGAACATTTGTTATTATGAGTCATTTTAATCTGCATATAGATTGGGCTAATCAAATTTGTCACAATACCGTACAAGAGGCATACATGGAGTGTATACGGGATGCTTTCTGGACCAATATGTTGAGGAGCCAACTAAAGAACAGACCATCCAAGACTGTGCATTGTAGAGTTATAAAGGAACAGTTGGTAACCTAGTTGTGAGAGAACAGTTGGTGATAAGCGACCACAACATGACAGATATTTTCAATAATATCAAGAGTGACCTAGTTGATGCTGAGAATATGGCCCTAAATCATACGTTTTAAAAATGAACTGCAATGATTTGAGGCACGAGTTGGCAATGATAGATTAGGAAGCCTGACTTATACCGGTGACGGTGATAGGCAATGGCAAACATTCAAGGAGAACACTTGTCAACTGCAACAATTGCTTATTCCTCTCTGGCGAAGAAGAAAACTGGAAAGGTGGCCAAACGATGGCTTCCAAGGGAAACTGGAGAGGCATACATATTGGTAAGAAAAACAGCAGACCCTGCGTATTGTGAACAGATACAATTCAACAAATACCGACGAAAGGACTGGTTAAAAACTATAAAATAGAGTACGAGTGTGAGCTTGTCAGGTAACGTTTTAATAAACTGTATATATTTATACAAGTTTATGAGGAGAACAATTTGGGGGAAGACAATTGTAGGTCCCTTACAGATAGAATCAGGGGAATTTATAATGAGAAACAAAGTAATGGACGACAAACTGAATCCATACGTTTGTTCTGTCTTCACAAAGGAGGGCACAAATAGAGACTCAGAAACGTTTGGAGCAGACGGTTTAGTGAAAGGGAGCAATTGAAGGAGATCAGTATGAGTAGAGATAGATTTCGAGAACGTGGAGATGATGAGAGAAGCCAGTGGTTTTTGTTTATTTGGACTTTCAGAAGGCTTTCGACGAAATATCACATACGCGTGTGTAGAGTGTGTTATCACACCTCCTCAGACCATCACATCTTTATTGTCTTTCCTTTCCAGTATCAAATCTGCGATTCTGATACATTTTTATTTATGTCATAGACAATTCAATAGCTTCATTGTCCCCTTTTCCCACCTCTGCAACTAGCTCCATGGCCACCCCTACACCTCCACTGCCATTTCTCCATCAACTAGCATCCATCCCAGGTACAAATCTCTGTAATACCCTTTCTCAAGCTCTTTAAAAAAAGAAAAAAGAGTTAACTTTGATTTGTTAACTATAAATAGGCTTACATACACACTGTAACCCCTATCTGATCATTAGCACTTCCCAATTATATATCTATCCAAGTGGTGAGGATACCTTGCAGTGAGGGTTCCGCAAAGAGTTTACAAAGGCATATAGACAGGGTAAGTGAATCGTTAAAACCCAGGAGGTTGTACTGTAATGTAGGAAAATGTAATGTTATACACTTTGTTAGAAAGATTATAGTAACTGAATATTAATCAAACGAGGAAAGACTGCAGATACCTGCAGCAGGGAGAGATTCAGAATATTGGTACATAAATTATAGAAAGTTAGCATGCAGGAATAGGGAAGGCAAGCATAATGAAGTGAAGTGCTAGGTGGAACAAGGCCATAAAGAGACTTAAAAGGACATATTGGAATGCTACTGTCGTAATTCAGCCAAACGCCAGTTCAGCGTCACCAACATTTTTTTTTGTGCATCAAAGTTAATTGTTCCTCCTGCAGCTTATAGTCTGACAGCTTTCACCTCGGCATCTACAAGCCTGCTCCTGGTAAAGTTACATGTTTCAAAAACCCGCTGGATGCACCCCACTTTGCGAGCCTCAGTTCTCTCAAGAAGGAAGCTCGGACTCAAGGAAGCGCACAGAAATATATATTGATGATCTGCTGTGGTCGTTGAGGTCTCGATAACATCCTGCTCAGGTTCCACTTCAGCCTGGAGGCCCACTTCTTAAGCGCTCATTTCAGAGTCCATGTCATCACAATCCAGAGTGGGAACTCGGAGTCACCTTTAAGCTGTGGACAGCCATTGGCAAGGCCTATCTCCATGGCCAGTGGTGGGATGCCTCGCGCACGGAGAACCTGACGATGAGGTGGCCTCTGTGCTTCTTCCGGTTGGTATTCTGAACTTTGACGTTCCATTAATAGCGATGCTGGAGCGACACATGTTGTAGTTCACGGTGCGGTGCGATACAACTTGAAGAGGTCCAGTAAGGCGTTATGGTCGATGACTATACAATAATCACCTAAGACGCATTGGTGGCACTTGTTCATACCAAAAGCGACCACCAGCTTTTCCTTCCCAATTTGAGGATATCATCATTCTGCATCCAACAGGTCCAGGAGCCACACACGATGGGCTACTCCATCTGTCTTTTCAGCAATTGACATCACTGCACCAACTCTGTATGGGGAGAGGTCATCAAGAAAAAATAAGAATCAAAATTTTCGGGTCGAAAAGGGCCAGTATGTTAATGACAGTAACTGGCGTTTAACTATAGACGAAGCCACTGCGGAGATTCCAAGGACCATCTGTGATATATCCGGAATAAGGTATGCAAGTTGGCAGCATCGAAGCCAAATTCAGGATATATTTTCTGTAATAATTTACTTACTGCAAAAAGTATTGAATTCCGTGGTGTTAGTTGGGTTGATGTTTCCTTGATGGCTTTTAATTTATCCTCCACTGGATGTAACCACCTTCCATCTACTTGGCTGCCTAAATAGGTTACTTCAGCTGTTTGGAAAACGAATTTCTTCCCCATCGAGCGTACTCCCGCTCTGGAAACCTTGCAATACTTTTTCTAGGTTCGGCAGTTGTTCCTCTTCTAAATCCCCCGTAACCAAAAAATCATCTACGGAAACTGCTGCTTTGTCTCGCCCATGAAGGGTGTTCACTATTATTCTTCGGAAGATGACACACGCTGATGGGACCCACGCACACACTGTTGAGATCCCGAAGGGTATACGGGTTTATTCATTCAGTCCTTTTTGTGTTTTGATAGTCACAGATATTTCAGGGTAACTCGTCCAATTCAAGTTGAGGATAGGCGTGGTTCATGTCCAAATTGCAGGACAGCTTGCCACCCGTTAACGTGGCGTACAATTCTTCAATCCTGGGCATGCAGTACAATAACGAGCTTGGATACCCGATTGACAGTTATTTAATTAAGACGAACTGAAGAGGAGTAGGGTGGGCAAAGCCCATTCTGCAATTTGCACAGGTCTTATTATACCCAAGACTTCAAGGCGCGTTAGTTCAGTTTCCACGTTCTCTCGCCTGGATTTTGGGATTGGTTCACCTCTGAAATACCCCAGATGGAGTATTAGTGTCAACGTAGATCTTGGCCCTGACTCTTTCTATTTTCCCCAGGCCCTCCTGAAAAGCTCCAGGGTATCTCCTGATATCATCGTACAGTCCCCACATGCCTCCCCTGCAGATCTTCAGCAGGTTAGACAATTGTAATCTGCAGGACCCAATTGTACCTCAGGCAGGCTTTGTCCATTCCCCCGCACAACAATGAATGACAGACGATCTGATTGCTGTCTAGATGTCACTGCGGCCACTGTGGTGCCTTTTATTTGTAAATCTTCCCGCGTGTAGGTGTTTAGCTGGTCCATCAAAACTTCCAAACTCAGATATTGGATCCCCGATTGGAAGTACTTACAGGTCTGTTCTGTGATAATGGAGACTGCGACGCCAGTATCCACCTTCATCTTCAAGAGATGGCCATTTACGTAACTCAACCATTCCCAGTTGTTATAATACGATTTAGTTGTCGTGTCCCTGTCTCTGTAAAAGGGGATACCTGTAAGTTAAATACAGAGAATAGCTTTGGCTTTCTTCTTAGGCAGCACATTTTTATTTCCCATTTCTGAAACATCACCGTGGTTTTGCACTTCGACAACGCTTGCAGCAGTGATTCAACTATCAAGTGCAGCTCTTTGGAGCATGTTCTTTAATACTCTTCGTGCTGGCATTGACTACCTAGTGATGCCTTTAGCATTCCGATAATGAATGGGTATTTTTCATCCCTGATTGGCACAAGCGCTCTGCATTGAGTACTGTTTGCATGTGATGCCTACCCCCGGCTGAAAGATATAGCTAGCTGATGCCCCTTGTAACTACTGATCCCCTTGTGTGGCATGTTCAATTGACAAGGCTACCTCAATGGACTTTATAAAGTCGACGTTGGGTTCTGCCAAGAGATACCTTTGAGTGGTTCGGTCGTTTATGTCAAATACAAATCTGTCCCACAACATTTCATTCAGAGATTATCCAATTCCGCAGTGTTCAACAAGTTTCTGCCACCTGGCCAAGAACTCAGTGGCAGATTCCACAGGGGATCCCCAAGCAATATTGAAGCGATATCTCTGGACTTTGCAGGGGAGTTCAGGTTGTCGTGTATTTTCATCAGGCCGACGAGTTCATTTTTTTTTTATTTGTGGCATCAGGAGAGATTCGGCGTATTACGAAACTGAAAGTCGGGGCCCGGCATGCTGTTAGCAATGTCACCTTTTCTTTTTTTATCTCCTTCAATGTTGTTAGCACGGACGATATAATGCATGCAGTGTATTGGACCCAGTCTTCTCCCAATGGTGTCACAGGGTTCAAGTTTCCCGAAAAGATGCATAATTACTTTTTCTTACCAGAGAAATTCTTGATGTTTGAAGTTTGTCTGCAGGGTATGGTGGAGGAAAATGCATTGTTTTCTCCTCGATACCAATGTAATAATTCAGCCAAATGCCGTTCCCAGCACCTTTTATTGTGCCCCAAATGAAAATACCACTCCCGCAGTTTACAGCCATATAATCCTCAACTCGGGACCTACAAATCCGATCCGGGCACAGCTACTGGCTTAAAATCCCCGGCTGGCTGTTCCTCATTGGGCGAGTCTCTACTCACTCGAGACGGCATCTGGTACTCCACAAACCGCACGCTTAGACCTATTCGTGAGTCATGTTGTTGTCACAACACAGTACGAGTTTTGACAACACCAATTTTCACAAACACCCATTTTCTTCCTTTGGAGCAATGGTGAACAATCACTGAAACAACTATATGATGACATCAACAAGTTCTAGCCCACCATCAGACTCACCATGGACTACTCTCTGGAATCGGTTGCATTCTTGGACACACGCATCTCCATTAAGGACGGTCACCTCAGCACCTCACTGTACCGCAAGCCCACGGATAACCTCACGATGCTCCACTTCTCCAGCTTCCACGCTAACCACGTTAAAGAAGCCATCCCCTATGGACAAGCCCTCCGTATACACAGGATCTGATCGGATGAGGAGGAGCACAACAGACACCTCCAGACGCTGAAAGATGCCCTCATAAGAACAGGATATGGCGCTCGACTCATCGATCGACAGTTCCGACGCGCCACAGCGAAAAACTGCACCGACCTCCTCAGAAGACAAACACGGGACACGGTGGACAGAGTACCCTTCAACACCCAGTACTTCCCCGGAGCGGAGAAGGTACAGCATCTCCTCCGGAGCCTTCAACATGTCATTGATGAAGACGAACATCTCGCCAATGCCATCCCCACACCCCACTTCTTGCCTTCAAACAACCGCACAACCTCAAACAGACCATTGTCCGCAGCAAACTACCCAGCCTTCAGGAGAACAGCGAACACGACACCACACAACCCTGCCACTGCCACCTCTGCAAGATGTGCCGGATCATCGGCATGGATGCCATCATCTCACGTGAGAACACCATCTACCAGGTACATGGTACCTACTCTTGCAACTTGGCCAACGTTGTCTACCTGATACGCTGCAGGAAAAGGATGTCCCGAGGCATGGTGCATTGGGGAAACCATGCAGTCACTACGACAACGGATGAATAGCCTGGGAATGGAGGGATACAAACGATTGGTCTAGTTGGACCAAGGAGCGGCACAGGCTTGGAGGGCCGAAGGGCCTGTTTCCTGTGCTGTACTGTTCTTTGTTCTTTGAATAAACACCGCTCGACAATCACCAGGCAAGACTGTCTTCTTCCTGTGAGGAAGCACTTCAGCGGTCACGGGCATTCAGCCTCTGATCTTCTGGTAAGCGTTCTCCAAGGTGGCCTTCACGACACACAGCAGCGCAGAGTCACTGAGCAGAAACTGATAGCCAAGTTCCGCACACATGAGGACGGCCTAAACTGGGATGTTGGGTTTATGTCACACTATCTGTAACCCCCACAGCTTGCCTCCTGGACTTGCAGAATCTCACTGCCTGTCCTGTCTGGAGACAATACACATCTCTTTAACCTGTGCTTAATGCTCCCTCCACTCACATTGTCTGTATCTTTAAGACCTGGTTGGCTCTCGAGATTCGGATTCCAATCAGTATTCTGTTACTTGATTTTGTGTCTCTGTGCCCTGTTTGAGAGCAGATTTCTATTCCATCTGACGGAGGAGCAGCGCTCCGAAAGCGAATGACATTTGCTACCAAATAAACCTTTTGGTCTTTAACATGGTGTTGTGAAAACTCTTACTGTGTTTGCCCCAGTCCAGCGCCGGCATCTCCACATCATGACTACCATCGTTTTCACAACAGGCATACTGCTGTTTCTGTGTTTTACTTTATGTTGTATCCGGGCAGCATCAATGGAGTACAGTGAAAATGTTCACCCAGCGAACATTTCAAGTGATCTGGCGAGGCAGATATTTTCATTGCGAGATTCAGATCTGAACGTTCAGCTCAGGTGAACATGGGTTGCAGTCGATTCAAGTACTCAAACTGTTTTGATCTAATCTCAAAGTTCAAACGCATACAACCCTTTACAATCCACCTGCATTCAACACATCACATTTCAGTTGCATACAGCACATCATATTTCAAGAGTATGCAACATATCAGCGTGGAACTCCAGAAAACGCAACATTGTTGAACTGCATGCAGCCGATCGCAGTCCCCCCTCTCCTCAGCTTTGAAGAAGAGGAAAATTATCTCGAAACTTTTAACCATGTATCTCTTCTCACAGATGTTGCCGCAGATGCTGTTCTTTCTCCAGTCTTTCACGCTCCCATTATAGATAGTAATAAGCTTGATGACATTCTTAATTTCAAAGAAATAAAGATTTTTTTCTGAAGCACTCCTCACCATCAAAGGATAATTGTATCCACCAGATTCAAAATAATAATTTGTAATACTTAGATGGAACGAAAATTAATCTTGAACCCACAAACCCACTGAACATTTATTTTACAATTTATTTCGGAAACCCCGTGTAACAAAGGTGCGTTTTGTGTGTGGTTCCGTGATTCATATTTCATGTTCGCTGGGTGCTATTATTCATGGTGAAGAATGCAGTTCATTACATGGGTGTCATGTCCATAGTATTAACTGGAAAAGCAAGCTACATTGAACCAATTGTAGGTCTTACGAGTAAAAATGTTGGTGGCGGTTGGGGGGTGGGAGGGGGGGGGGGTGGGCGGGGGGGGGGGGGGGGGAGGGGAGGTGGGAGCGGGGGGTACAGCTTCTGTGCAAAATGGATCTTACACATGTAGACCTGTCACGAATTCGAAATCTTGTGTAACCGCTTCGTGCTCTGGTCCAGGAAAATCGGACAACACTCGTTCGTTTTCTAAACAATGTGAAGTGATCCGATTGAAACTTACGACATTTTTGCTATGTATGCTGGATGCATACCGAGCGTCCCCTTGTCCATGAGTCCAAAATAATCTATCAGAGTCTCAGAATAAGGGTCAGGCCATTTAAGAATGTGGTACAGACAATGTTTATTTTTCGCTGAGATAGTGGTGCATCATTCAAACGTACTATTCAAATCATAAAAAGGTTAGATATCTAAATCAAATGCACTTCTCTGAATATGGAATGAGTGGGGAAATGTCGAAGATGTACTGCATGATCTGCCACGACCTCCCTGAGTGGGAGCTAAATCTCGACTGCCGAATTCCTTGCTTCAGCTTCAATGTTCCTTTGTTCTGAATGTTTACTTTAATTATAATTACGAGGCCAGTAAAATATTTTTAATTCTTTCAGTGGTATTATTTTAACACGTTTTCAACGTGATAAACCAATGTATAATTTCAACAATTCGTAAGATCAACAGGCATAACACTTGCTGCAGGTGATGGGTCTCTTTTGCCCATTGTTCGTGTTGGCGTAACCTTTGCCATTTTTAACGTTACTGGGGCATGATTAATTTGGACACATATTGAGACACACAGTGAGATAAAAACAACTGCACAACAAAGCACTCAGAGATTGCTGTTGTTCCACAATTTGATCTATACCAGAATCAGTCCATTCCAGGCACCAAAAAGGGTGAGAACTATTTAATAAAGGTCATTCTAGTGGTACAAGTCCCAACATGTGGAAAAACGAGTTCGGAGGTAAATTGAAGCAACTTTGAATCACCTCCGTGCCGGATTTCTTTCTTTTGCCTTTGTTCACTGGTGATGTAGGAAACAATTGGAAACACGGAACGGTGTGTGTTATCTGCATTTTTTCAGAAAACACACATTGTAAATAGATAAGTAGTTTGTAAGGAACATTTGGACAAACGACGATCTGAAGACTTCCCCATGGCACAAATGCTGCACTAATTCAGAGTTGTGGGCGTGTATTTTTCTTGATCACTGAAACCATTCATATAGGCAGATACAAACTAGATTTACTAAGTTCGCCAGATGCTACTTTTTTCTTCATTATTCTACTTTATTCCTTCATGGAATGTTGGCGTCCATGGCAACATTTAAAGGTCAACAACATTGCTGGAGACTTGGTAAGGACAGCATGTTTCCTTACTGACCAAAAGGGTACTGTTGAAACACATTGCTTTCATGATCCTAATTTGATTTTTAATTCCAGATTATTATTTAATTCAAATGTCATCATTTACCATGGTGGGATTGGAAGAACGGTTCCCAGAGCATTACTGTCCCAGAGCCTCCCAGGGCGGCACGGTAGCACAGTGGGTAGCACTGCTGCTTCACAGCTCCGGGGACCTTGGTTCGGTTCCCGGCTTGGATTACTGTCTGTGTGGAGTTTGCACATTCTCCTGGTGTCTGCGTGAGTTTGCTCCGGTTTCTCCGGTTTCCTCCCACAGTCCAAAGATGTGCGGGTTAGGTTGATTGGCCATGCTAAAATTGCCCTCAGTGTCCTGGGATTCGTAGGTTAGAGAGATTAGTGGGTAAAATATGTAGGGATATGGGGGTAGGGTCTGGGTGGGATTGCGGTCGGTGCAGGCTCGATGGGCCGAATGGCCTCTTTCTGTGCTGTAGGGTTTCTAAGATTTCTTTGAAGATAGCCTGGGTCTCTGGATGGCTATTCTAGTGGCAACACTGGTATGCCACTGCATCCGCTGTTTAAATATTTGTTTGCATCTTTTTACTGGAACAAAGGATGGAACTTTGAGTTCTGAGAACATCGCGTTGAAAAATGTCTTTTTTTTCTACTCAGCGATTCTCCTTCTCTATCACTGCATGGAAAAATATTGTATTTTGCCTGCCAGAAATGAAGTAAATTTGCAACTTTCCCTTGTGGGAATATTAATTAGGCTCTCCAGTCAGAATGTGGGTTTGAATAAGAAACTGACCCCGACTCCAACATTTGACTCGTCAGTTGTTTGAACCAGTGAATAATGTTAAATGTGCATTCTTCTCTGATGCATATTCACTGAAGTATTTGCATTTCTGAAAGGCAATCGTGTCACTTAGATATTGCAGCTGCCACTGTGAAGGCCAGGGATGGATTGTGTCTTCTCCTGGCTTGATCTCGCTTGGAACGTTTCATTATATTTAGTTCCGAATGCTTGAAGAAATTTGTAGTCCGTGTTTTCACGAGAATCACTTCATCAGCATTGTGCTGCCGGGAAGTGCTCAGAGACGCAGTCATCTGACTGATCCTTGAATAACTATCTGCAAAGAACCACAAAACCAGCAAGCAACAAACAACAGTTCCTGGTTTTAGTAACGTTGCCACCAAACGTACCTTCCCTTTATGGGGACTATTTACTCCCTGCTCAATGACTGCATGTTTGCGGTGTTCTGCACAGGTAATTTATTTTTCATTCATACTGAAAGTAACTCCTTTAAATATATCATCCCGGAAAATAATTTCCCTTCTATGCATCTAAATGGCAACATCCAATTACCAGGCAGTAGCTTGCCCCTAACCCGTGCCCTGGTTAATGGAAAAGATGACATTTATGGCTTGTGTGTTGTTTCTGAAAGCAAAGATTCTCTATGTGTCTCCATCCATGAATGCTTTGTTCCAGCTTTGTTCCAATGCTTTGAACCAACCACCAACTTTGAGTCTCTGTAACAACATTTCCATTCGGTGACACGACCCATTATTATATAAACACTCCATGATTCTTCCATGCAGTTCATGCGAGGACATACATGTGAAGAACGAACATGTGAATCCAGGGCTGCAATGTCAGTGACATCTGTACCACTCTTTCACTTGTCATGCGAATAATATATTGACATTCATTCTATTAGTGCAGTGTGACGTTTCTGCGTGTGCAGAACAGAACGATGAATCTTACTCAGGTGTCGCTCTCAGTACGAACTGTCCCAAACTTTTCATTTATTTGGATTTTTAGGACATAAAAATGTATTTTCTGACTCTGGCGTGAAGAACCGTGTCTTCGTGAAATTGTACGAAAATATCTGGTCTGTACGTCACACCACTCTTAACATTTTATTTATGCTTGCTTAGATATTTGTCGATAATATTCAGAGATCTGTTAACTTTATTCATGCCTATTTAATTTGCGTGCAATTTTGATCTCTAATTCAGCAGTCATTTTTGAAGAATGAGTTAACACCGCCTGTTTGCTCAGTGGCTGTGATTAATCAGTGTATCCATGGAGTCAAGATGTGTCTGCAGAGACATCTCACAACGTATATTAAAGGAATCAGCTCACTGTGATGTTCCATAGAGTCAACGAGAACGTTCATACATGAACTGGACTAACCCGATGAACAGAGATTGCGAAAGAGACTACAATAATGGAAAGAGATCATAAGAACATAAGAACATAAGAAATAGGAGCAGGAGTAGGCCATCTAGCCCCTCGAGCCTGCCCCGCCATTCAATAAGATCATGGCTGATCTGACGTGGATCAGTACCACTTACCCGCCTGATCCCCATAACCCTTAATTCCCTTACCGATCAGGAACCCATCCATCCGCGCTTTAAACATATTCAGATCATCAATCAGTGGCAAGAATACTTTTTTCTATTCGGAATATACAAAAAATCTACTATCCAGTTCTCGCTGCTGTTGCTGTACCTGGTGAGTTTCCTCGTTCAATTAATAACATTTTGAATCGTGTTTTGCTCCATTACAACAGTTGTTATATACATCATGAACATCAAGCTGTTACATGCATTCAGCTAAATGGTTTTACTCTGTGTGATATGTTTAAATCATATTTAATTAATGTACATTCAGACTTGCCAAATTATCTCTTGTGCACAACTGAAAGTTTCTGCCTTCCATTAGCTCCGATTGCCCAAGGCTGCTGAAAGTACACGAATCATCACAACATGTTCCAAGTTCTGTGATGCATAATCGGGCGACTCCTGCTATTGATTAAGTATGGGGAAGGATCACAAAACTGAAAGTTAATATTTGGATCCGCTTGAATCCTTAGCCAGAGGCGACATCGATGTCCATAGGCATAGATTGAGGATGAAACTAATGCCCCACAACATCAGAATTGTACTTTACCCTTTGCTGAGCCACTAATACCAATTCCATTATGCAAAACCCTCGAACAACATCCTTGGCAGGAACAGACTTTCGCAACCCAGCAGCAACCGACATCTGCCAAAATGTCCGTCCATATTTCTGTTACCAGTGAGGACATCCCTATGCTCTGCTGACTGAACTGAATCCTCCTGAAGAACAGTTTGTGTTCTTCTAAAAACAGTATTGTCAGTTGCTCCACATTCCGTTCACTCATCACTGTTTTTCATGGTGACACACATACCCTGCATGACAGGCATTTTAACATCCCCATTATTGCTCCCCAATCCCACAGGCATGGCTCCTGTTCATCTGTGGAACAACCAACAATAATAGTGCAGTTAAGACATTTATTGTGCTGCAACAGTGACCTCATGTGCATCCGGGATTTTAATTGCTCCACCATTTGCACATGCACGATCAGCTGCCTCGGCGCTATGCCCTCCAAAGCGCTCCCCCTTCCTACATCCACTGCTACATTTAACATTTGGCTCTATGCCGTGCTCATTCAGAACACAATTTGTCACTTACAATTTTTTCTCTGCCGCTGTGTCAAATAAAATAAATTTATCTGTATTGATAATGTTCTTTCTTTGGACGTTAAAATGTAGTTATAAATACCATATGCATATTTCTTGAATATTTTATGTGACAGTCTACCTAACTGCATGTCTGTCTGCCTGTCTCTCTGTCTGCCTAACTGCCTAACTGCCTATCTATCTATCTATCTATCTATCTATCTATCTATCTATCTATCTATCTATCTATCTATCTATCTATCTATCTATCTATCTATCTATCTATCTATCTATCTATCTATCTATCTATCTATCTATCTATCTATCTATCTATCTATCTATCTATCTATCTATCTATCTATCTATCTATCTATCTGTCTGTCTGTCTGCCTGTCTCTCTGTCTGCCTAACTGCCTATCTATCTATCTATCTATCTATCTATCTATCTATCTATCTATCTATCTATCTATCTATCTATCTATCTATCTATCTATCTATCTATCTATCTATCTATCTATCTATCTATCTATCTATCTGTCTGTCTGTCTGTCTGTCTGTCTAACTATCTATCTATCTATCTATCTATCTATCTATCTATCTATCTATCTATCTATCTATCTATCTATCTATCTATCTATCTATCTATCTGTCTATCTATCTGTCTATCTATCTGTCCATCTATCTATCTATCTATCTATCTATCTATCTATCTATCTATCTATCTATCTATCTATCTATCTATCTATCTATCTATCTATCTATCTATCTATCCCTCTGTTGGTCCGTCTGCCCGTCTGTCCTTCCGTCAAACTGTCTGTCTGTCTGTCCGTCTGTCTGTCTATCTATCTACACTACGTATATCTTTCTCAAACTATTATTAATGGTATATAATTGACAATTTTGCCTTGTATCGAATCTGATTTGCTCTGGCTCCGAATCCAAATGCCGGTTTAACGTTCACTTTCCCGTATTTCTCAAATGACACGAATGTTCCTTTTCACGTTGTTTGATGAAACTCAATCTTAATGGTCTGAAGTGTAAGCTTCGTTTATGCATCAATATTCAGCGTTCTATGATCGCGTTTTTTTTGTGAAAAATGATCAAATTACAGGGTGATCTGGCATGACCGATTGAATATCTAAGTTGGTCGAAGAAAGAGCATTCTTCCATTTCCAACTGTCCTTTCTAATAAGCATCTCCATTGAGGCATCTCGATCTTATTCGGCCACAGACGAGGAGGAAGGAATAGGTGGCGCTCGCAGCAGCAGGCGTTCCCTTGTTGTGAAACGAGATAGCGAACAGTAAATATCAAAGAAAGAGTTCACGGGTCATGTGTCAGTTAGTTCACACAACGCAACACGATGCTAAATGTTAAACAAAGAGCAGTGAAGAGAATAATTGCAGGGTAGGTAAAATGTAATTGTAAAATAGAAGCTAAATGCCACCTTTAATCGTATTAACATGGAAGTTATGTGACAGGTGTGGAGAGGTTGAGAAGGGGTCAATTGAAAGAGCCATTGGTTGAGTTAAAATGTGTGACTAACGAGTAAAATGGGTAGTTTGCATGGGTGTTCTGGAAGTACTTATTTACAATGGGACGGAATAAACGACTTTGTTAGAACAGTGCAACAGATGAAAGCATAAGTACGTTCAAAAAGCCAGACTTTTCAAACGACAGCAAGTTGTGAGGGGTGGCGGTTGGGTGGCCGGTGGGGATTCGCTGTTGCGAAAGGGATGGCTAACATTCTGTCCACAATATTTTAGTTTTGACTGGATGCAGCAAGTTCTGAATGACTGCTGGATTAAAAAATGTCAGATAATGTACAATAATGGGCAGTCTGGTGCAGCAGAAAGCAATTTACTGTATGAAACAAAACTCCAGATGAAAAGATCGTGGCATTTAGCATAATAACGGATACAAAGAGAGGACCAATATTGTTTTATTGACGCAAACTGTATTTGGAAAAAGCAATGATTCTGTATTATACAATGAGCTGGGACAAAGGGAGTAGAAGGTAAAACAGATGAAATTCTGCCAGCCTTTATTTCCAAACGGTTTAAGATAAACAGCCATATGTTACATTGGACACAAATGGACTAATAGTGCCGCAGGACATTGAAAACATGTTTTGGCAGCAGTAATAAAAACAATCATTGAAGAGAATATCTGTTTTTTATTTCACTGGCAGGAATCTTCACGGTTATTAATTACTATAATAATTGGAAACAACACAATGCCGCAAGTAACAAACTAAATGATTTATTGTTTGAGAAAAAAAAATGTATGCAACCACGTGTTCAACAGCACATCTTTATAGGTCTGCTCCTAACAGGCCTTGCAGCACTGAGGATGTGCGTCCTCGCTTCTGATACTGCAAAGTTCATGCGCTCGCACCATTGATTCCAGACCATTCAAGAGGCCCACGAAGCATCGCCCCTTAAACCGTGAACACTGCCACACTCCATTCTGCCTAATCCCTTGGACTATCTATGGTAAAACGCAAAGTAAAACACCTAATACATAGGCAGTTAAACAACAATATTGCAGGGGTGCCAACAAGGAAAGAAAGTTTATAACATCAGCCAGTTCAGAGATTTCTGGACATTTGTTACATCTCAGAACTGTGTCGGGGTTTCTTCAAACAAGAGCCAACGACACAGGATGCACTGATGGAAGAGATGTGCTAACACCACAGGAACTAGACTCTTGCCCGCGCCATCCTCTACCTGCGCCACCAAAGCCAGGTGTGGCCGTAGCCCCATCACAGGCTACAGAATATCTGTTGCAGTTGCTAATACCTACAAACTGAAACTGGGAGCTATTTGTTTGTCTCCAGGGGCTTGGTTCCACTCTCTTGTGCAAGGAATCAACATGCCTCTTCAGTCGACGGCACAGTGAGGACAGCTGTGTCATCTCCACAAATCTCCCTGGTACCTGGTCTGGTCCACCACACAATCTCCTTCCCAAGACAAGATCGTCCACATGATGCTTTTTCTAAGGGGCGTGCCTCCATTACCATGTGCTTTAACTTTACATAGCAGTCTGCTATGTGAGACCTTGTCATTAGCCTTCTGCAAGTCTATAAAAAACAAATCCCCTGGTTCTTCTCGGTCATCTCTACTGGTAACATCCTTAAAAAAAACAATAGATGCGTCAAGCATGATTTTCCTTTGGTAAATCCATGCTGACTTTCTCTGATTACAACACATGGAGTTATGAAATCGTTGATAACAAACTCCAGCATGTTTCCAGTGCCGACGTTTGGCTCACTGGTCTATAGTTCCATGTTTTCTCTCTCCCTCTCTTTCTGAATAGTGGGCTTATATTAGCGAACCTCCAATCTGTAGGAACCACTCAAGAGCACAAAGAATCTCGGAAAATAAACTTCAATTGCACAATTATTTCCAGGGCCGCGTCCTTAAGTACTCTGGGGTAAATATTATCAGCATCTGGAGATTTATCCACCTTAAATCCCATCAGTTTCCCCAAAACCATTTCTGTACTCATGTTGATATCGTTCACATCCTGACTAAAACACGTTTCTCTCAGCACTTCTGCTATATTATTCATGTTTTCCTTTGTGAAGACTAAAGCAAAGTACAAATTTAATTCACCAGCCATTTCTTTGTTCCCGATTATGAATTTTCGCATTTCGGAATGTATGGGGTCCACATTGTTTTTTGTCAATCTTTTTTTTTGACATACATCGCAACTTTTACAGTCAGTTTTGATGTTGCTCGCTAGTTAATTTTCATACCCTATTTTCCATTCTTAATCAATCCCTTGGTCCTCCTTTGCTGAATTTTGCACTGCTCCAAATCCTCAGGCCTGTTTCATTTTCTTTTCAATGTGTATGCTTCTTTCTTGAATCTGATACTATCATAATTCCCCTTGTAAGCCATAATTGTCCACAATTCCCTGAGCACTCTTGCGCCAAACAGGAATGCACAACTTTTGGATCTATTCGTTTGTAAATGCCTGCCATTGCCTGTCCACTGTCTTTCCTTTCAGTAATATTTTCACGTCATCATGGTCGATTCATGCCTCAAACCATCCTCGTTATTCCGCGCTCAGCTGGGTGGACATCATATACCTATTGAAACAATTACAGTCACCACCACCATTCCACTATGAGACGGCCCCCACTGAATAGAACCCCAACTTCACAGGTTCTCTCCTCGCTGCTTGGAACTATGATTGCATTTGCGCTGCCTTTTCTTAGTGCCACCCTGTCAGCATTATTTTCTTGACCTTCGATAGGCATACATCTCCATCTGTCCACAACTTAATGTAGGCGGCAGAGACAGGCAGGGTTTCCAGCAAGTACAAGGCCAATGCAATACTGTCCAAGATGCGAACAAAGAACAAAAGAAAGTACACCAAAGGAAGAGGCCCTTCGGCCCTGTGCCGACCATGATGCCCCAATTAAACTATAAGTAACCTTTTGCTCTTACTTGATCCGTATCCCTTTATCCAAAGAGAAAATGGTGGAAAATCTCAACCGGTCTGGCAGCATCTGTAAGACAATCAGGACCCTGAACTTCCAGTTGTTTGCCAGTTTAAGACACTATCCTCTTCCCATCCCCACGTGTCTGTCCTTGGCTTACTGCAATGTTCCAGTGAAGCTAAACGCAAACGGAAAGAAGATTTGTTTTGATCCTTCACTCCTTATCCCTTTATTCCGTTCCTATTGATGTACCCATCCAGATGCCTCTTAAATGTTGATAACATGCCGGGTTCCACCGCCTCCTTTGGCAGCGCGTTCCAGACACCCACCACACTCTGCATGGAAAACTTCCCCGCACAATTTCCCCTTCACCTTGAACCTGTATCCAGTTGTAATTGACACCTCCACACTGCGAAAACGTCACTGATTATCACAACGGTCTATGACTTCCATCGGGTCTCCCCTCAGCCTCCATCTTTCCAGTGAAAACATTTGTTGTTTATTCAACCTCTCTCCGAAACCAGGCAACATCCTGTGGAACATTCGTGGCACTCTCTCCAAATGTTTAACGTTCTTCTGGCAGCGTGGTGACCAGAACTGCAGGCAGTAATGCAAATGCGGTCTAGCCACGGTTTAATGCAGCTGTAACATGATATCCCAACACTTGCACATAATGCCCTGGCTGATGAAGGCAAGCATGCCTCATACCCTCTCAATCAACTTGAGTATTTGTGTTTCAACTTTTCGGGAAATGTAGACCTGCACGCCCACCTCCTTCTGTGTGTTTATGATCTGAGAGTTCTGGCATTTATCGCATAATTCACACCTAAATTTGAACCTCCAAAATGCACACTTAGCATTTCTCCGGATTAAACTCCATCTGCAATTTCTGTGCCCAAGTCTCCAGTCTATCTGTATCCTGTTGTATCCTTTGACAATCCCCAGAAATATCAGCAACTCCACAAATCTTCGTATCATCTAACAACGTAACAATCAGACCACCCACGTTTTCCTACAGATCATTTATTTATATTAAAGGAACAGAGGCCCTGATCTCTGCGCAATACCAGTCGTTACAGATCTCCATTCTGCAAAACATCCTTCAATCGCTCCTCTCTGTCTTTTAGGGCCAACCCACTTCTGCATTCATTGAGCCAGACCACCCTGGTTCCCATGTGATTTTATTTTCTTGATCAGACTTCAGCTTTGTCCGTAGGATTTACTCAGACAGAACAGGGGGAGTAGGAAAAGTAGTTAAAAACTTTCTTGAACGATATGGGAGCTAGTCTGTCTCTCATAGTAAGAGATGAAAATATTTGCACTTCTTCTGAAATATTGCCTGAGAGAATAATAATCCGGGGATTAAATAGAGAAAGGACTACGGCACCCCTGTGTAATTTAAGGCAAGAAAGTCCAATCAAGGCCGGCAAAGTGAGATTGGAAATGATGTAAAACTCTGCTATTCCAGGAGTACAGTTTGTTCTTGGAAATGATATTGTGGGAGTGGTTGTCGTGGAAAAGTAAACCAGGGAACAGAGGAGTTAAAAGAAAAAAATCTTGGATTTTCTTTCGGACAGTGTGGTGACAAGATCCCACTGCCATACACTAAAACAGGAAGACAGAACACAAGAAAACGATGAAAAAGTTGAGGTCCACTTCGTTTGATAAGATGGTAACGGCAAAAACCTAAGCAGGTAGAGGATCAGGCAGAGGTGTTCAGATCTGAAAGATTAATGGTGTTGCAACAAAAAGATGAGGCGATAAAGGATTTGTATCATGTAGCCTACATGGAAAAGCAATCGGAGTGCATTCCAGAACGCTATTACCTGAAGGAAAACATCTGAAGTGGAAATGGAGAGTTTGGCAGGTTAGCACATTTGAGAAATGGGCGGAAATTCTCTGGATTGTGTTGCCTTTAAAATGCAAAAACGAAGTATTGCGGGTAGCACACGAGTTATCTGAAGGAGGTCATCCAGGAGTGAGGAACACTCAGCCTAAGATAGAGAAGCATTTTTTTCGGGCCTGGATTAAATAAAGATGTAGTTGAATTTTGCCGTATCGGTTATATGTGTCAAAAGGTAGGAGAGCCACAAGCAGTGATAAAACGAGCGCCTTTTATGCAAATTCCCACATTTGAAGAAACATTTAAACGACTTACAATGGATTTTGAAGGTCTTCTCCCTAAATCGAAAAATGCGGACCAGTATTTCCTTACCGTATTGGGTGTGTCTACTAGATTTCCAGAGGCAATTTCATTGCAGAATGTCAAGGAAGGCTTGCTTTCTTTACACATTATTGTTTACTCAGTGTGATTCAGTCAAACCAAGGGTCCAAACTTACTGCCAAATTACTTAAGTAAGCCATGGGAATTTTAGGTATCAGACACTTTACATCGAATGCGTAACATCCTGAATTGCAGGGAACATTGGAAAGGTAGCATCATACCCTAAACACCAGCTGAAAGGCTGAATGCCAGGATTACACAAATGACTGGGATAAAGGTATCACATTTATATTATTTGCTGTTAGAGATGCGCCAAATGAATCGACTAAGTTTACTCCATTTCAATTGATATTTGGTCATGAACTAAGAGGGTTTTAAAAATTAATTAGGGAAATGTTGGTAGGTCATAAGTCAGGGACCACACAGTTGGATTATGTATCTGAGTTGAGAGAAGGATTAAACAAAGTAGGTGAATCAGGTAGACAGAATTTGAAGGTGACACAACACCGAATGAAGCAAGAAGCAGATACAAAAACTAAAATTTGTACGTTTGTCTGTGGTTAGAAAGATTTGGCGCTATTAACAGTGGTAGGAGATCCTTTCAAAAGGAGGTTTAGTTGTCTTTATCAGGTTGACAAGAAGTTAAGTCAGGCTAATTGTCTGGTAAAGATGCCACTTAGGAAAAAAAAGACAGGGTATGTCATGTGAACATACTGAAACAGAACTATGACAGTGAAAGGGAACTGCAGAAACAGTTATTAGTTACTGCCAATAAGAGTAAGACATCACATCCAGACGATTTGAATTTTGATGTGCCTCAGCATAAATTGAATAATTAAGAATTCCTCAAGGAATGGAATAGGGTAGTGAGCTATTTGCACCAGGAACAGGTAATTTAATTGAACCACTAGTTGCAGTGCTATGAAGAACTATGTCGAAATAGAACGGGGAAGACTAATGCCACAGTGCATGACGTTGGCAGAGGTAATGCTGTTCCGATAAAACAATACCCCTATCGGTTTAATCTGCTCAAAGCAGCACAAGTTTAGAAGGAAGTGGAAGCGATGCGAGAAGAAGAAATTGTAGAGCCGAATCAAAGCCGATTGTGTTGGTTCCCAAATTTGATTGTACTCAACAATTGTGCGTAACTTATCGGAATGCAAACGTTTGACCAAATCTGATTCATACACAATTCCAAGGCTGGAGGATTGGGTGAAAAAGTAGGGCAAGACTCTCATATCACAAAGATCAACGTACTTTGCGGTTATTGTCAACTACCTTTGTCAGAGAGAGCAAAAGATGTTTCTGCTTTTGTAACCCCAAATGGGCTACAACAATTTAAAGTAATGCCTTTTGTGATGAAAAACGCACCAGTCGCTTTTCAAAGGCTTATGAACAAAGTTGTTGCACGGTTGACGAATTGTGCTGCCTATATGGATGACGAAGTGATCTTCAACCATTCATACAAGAACACATGAAGCATCTGGCGGAGCTGTTCAGGAAACTGCGGGAGGCAAAGTTAGTGATAAACTTGGCAAAAACCGAATTTACGAATGTGGAAGTGACATTCTTATGGGAAAAGATTGAATACGGACGGATGTCATCGAGAAACATGAAGATGAATGCCATCGAGATATTTCCAAGACCAACTTCGCGGCAGGAAGTGCTACGATTTTTAGCTTTGAAAGGATTCTACAAGAAAGTTAGATCAAACTTCAGGAGTGTAGTGAGACCGTTGATAGATATGTTAATAAAAACATGAAAATGATTCTTACAGAACAATGCCAGGAGGCATTTGACAATTTGAAGCAATGTTAACACCCACACCCGTTTTAGTCACGCGAAACATTCAGGAACCCGTCAAAGTCGCCATCGTTGCCAGCGATGTGGATGTTGGAGCTGTGCTGTGACAGGAGTATGATTGTGGAATTAAAAGACCAATCGGTTATTTTTCAAGAAAAAACTTCAACATCCACCAGAAAAAATATTCAAACATTGAAAAAGTGATATTGAATTTGGTAATAGCCTTAAAACATTTTAATGTTCACCTTGCAAACAATGCATCAGAGACGGTGTACACCATCGTTTGATATTTCTGGAAATATTTGAGGAAAATAATACCAGATAATTTTGTTGGAGTCTAATGTTAAAAGCATTTAGAATCATAGAACATAGAACATAGAACATTACAGCGCAGAACAGGCCCTTCGGCCCACGATGTTGCACCGACCAGTTAAAAAAAAACTGTGACCCTCCAACCTAAACCAATTTCTTTTCGTCCATGAACCTATCTACGGATCTCTTAAACGCCCCCAAACTAGGCGCATTTACTACTGATGCTGGCAGGGCATTCCAATCCCTCACCACCCTCTGGGTAAAGAACCTACCCCTGACATCGGTTCTATAACTACCCCCCCTCAATTTAAAGCCATGCCCCCTCGTGCTGGATTTCTCCATCAGAGGAAAAAGGCTATCACTATCCACCCTATCTAAACCTATAATCATCTTATATGTTTCAATAAGATCCCCTCTTAGCCGCCGCCTTTCCAGCGAAAACAATCCCAAATCCCTCAGCCTCTCCTCATAGGATCTCCCCTCCATACCAGGCAACATCCTGGTAAACCTCCTCTGCACCCTCTCCAAAGCCTCCACATCCTTCCTGTAATGTGGGGACCAGAACTGCACACAGTACTCCAAGTGCGGCCGCACCAGAGTTGTGTACAGTTGCAACATAACGCTACGACTCCTAAATTCAATCCCCCTACCAATAAACGCCAAGACACCATATGCCTTCTTAACAACCTTATCTACTTGATTCCCAACTTTCAGGGATCTATGCACACATACACCTAGATCCCTCTGCTCCTCCACACTATTCAAAGTCCTCCCGTTAGCCCTATACTCAACACATCTGTTATTCCTACCAAAGTGAATTACCTCACACTTCTCCGCATTAAACTCCATCCGCCACCTCTCGGCCCAACTTTGCAACCTGTCTAAGTCTTCCTGCAAACTACGACACCCTTCCTCACTGTCTACCACACCACCGACTTTGGTGTCATCAGCAAATTTGCTAATCCACCCAACTATACCCTCATCCAGATCATTAATAAATATTACAAACAGCAGTGGCCCCAAAACAGATCCCTGAGGTACACCACTTGTAACCGCACTCCATGATGAATATTTACTATCAACCACCACCCTCTGTTTCCTATCCGCTAGCCAATTCCTGATCCAATTTCCTAGATCACCCCCAATCCCATACATCTGCATTTTCTGCAGAAGCCTACCATGGTGAACCTTATCAAACGCCTTACTAAAATCCATATATACCACGTCCACTGCCTTGCCCCCATCCACCTCCTTGGTCACTTTCTCAAAAAACTCAATAAGGTTAGTAAGGCACGACCTACCTGCCACAAAACCATGCTGACTATCACCTATCAATTCATTACTCTCCAAATAACTATAAATCCTATCCCTTATAATTTTTTCCAACATCTTGCCGACAACAGAAGTGAGACTCACCGGTCTATAATTCCCGGGGAAGTCTCTGTTCCCCTTCTTAAACAATGGGACAACATTCGCTAACCTCCAATCTTCTGGTACTATACCAGAGGCCAACGACGACCTGAAGATCAGAGCCAGAGGCTCTGCAATCACTTCTCTTGCCTCCCAGAGAATCCTTGGATAAATCCCATCCGGACCAGGGGATTTATCTATTTTCAGACCCTCCAGAATATCCTGCACATCCTCCTTATCAACTGTAATACTGTCTATTCTACTCCCTTGCAACCCAGTGTCCTCCTCAGCTATATTCATGTCCCCTTGCGTGAACACCGAAGAGAAATATTGGTTCAATGCTTCACCAATCTCCTCCGGTTCCACACATAACTTCCCTCTGCCATCTATAACTGGCCCTAAACTTGCCCTAACCAACCTTCTGTTCTTGACATACCTATAGAACGCCTTAGGATTCTCTTTAACCCTATCCGCCAAAGTCTTCTCATGTCCCCTTTTAGCCCTTCTAAGCTCGCTCTTCAACTCCCTCTTAGCCAATCTAAAGCTTTCTAGTGCACTACCCGAGTGCTCACGTCTCATCCGAACATAAGCCTCCTTTTTCTTTTTAACCAACAAAGAAACTTTTTTGGTGCACCACGGTTCCCTAGCCCTACCAATTCCTCCTTGCCTGACAGGGACATACCTATCACAGACTCGCAGTAGCTGCTCCTTGAAAAAACTCCACATGTCGGACGTTCCCAGTCCCTGTAATCTCCTAGTCCAACCTATGTTTCCTAATTCTCTCCTAATAGCCTCATAATTACCCTTCCCCCAGCTAAAACCACTGGCCCGAGGTTCATGCCTATCCCTTTCCATCACTAAGGTGAACGTAACCGAATTGTGGTCACTATCACCAAAATGCACACCAACTTCCAAGTCTAGCACCTGGTCTGGCTCATTTCCCAGCACCAGATCCAATATAGCCTCACCTCTAGTTGGCCTGTCTACATACTGAGTCAAAAAACCTTCCTGCACGCTTTGAACAAAAACTGACCCCTCTAACGAGCTAGAGCTATAACAATTCCAGTCAATATTAGTCAAGTTAAAATCCCCCATAACAATTGCCCTATTACTTTCACTCCTAAGCAGGATTGACTCCGCAATCCTTTCCTCAACCTCTCTAGAACTTTTAGGAGGTCTATAAAAGACTCCCAACAGGGTGACCTCTCCTCTCCTATTTCTAATTTCCGCCCATACTACCTCAACAGATAAGTCCTCATCAAACCTCCTCTCTGACACTGTGATACAATCTCTGACCAATAATGCTACCCCTCCCCCTCTTCTACCTCCTTCCCTACTTCGACTAAAACATTTGAACCCCGGGACCTGCAGCATCCATTCCTGCCCCTGCTCTATCCATGTCTCTGAAATAGCCACAACATCGAAGTCCCAGGTACTGATCCACGCTGCAAGTTCACCCACTTTATTGCGAATACTCCTGGCATTGAAGTATACACATTTCAAACCCTGCTCCACCCCACCTCTGCAATGCCGTGCATTGCAGTCCCCATCCATGCATCCCTCACTTTCAGCCCCACTACTCAGGATCCCTCCCCCCCCCCCCCGAATCAGTTTAAACCTCCCTGCATGGCCTTAGCAAATTTACCCCCCAGGATATTGGTCCCCTTCTGATTAAGGTGTAGACCATCCTTCTCATAGAGGTCACACCTTCCCCAGTACGAGCCCCAATTGCTTAAGTACCTGAACCCCTCCCTCCTGCACCATCCCCTCAGCCATGAATTCAAACCTTCCCTCTCCCTATTCCTCTCTAAACTATCCCGTGGTACAGGCAAGAGTCCAGAGATAACCACTCTGTCAGTCTTGGCCTTTAGTTTCCACCCCAACTCCATAAATCCCTGCCTAATATCCCCTTCCCCTATCCTCCCTATGTCGTGTGTCCCCACATATACAATAACTTGTGGTTTATCTCCCTCCCCCCTAAGAGTCCTGAATACCCTGTCAGACACATCCCGGACCCCAGCCCCTGGTAGGCAACACACCAACCCTGAGTCCCTACCTTTAGTTCCGACCCTCCTATCTGTCCCCTTAATTGTGGAGTCCCCAATCACAAGGCCCAGTCTTTTACAGCCCCTAACCACCTGAGCTTTCTCACTCGGCTCACCCCCAGAGATCTGCTCTCTATGCTCAGTTGATTCCTCCTCAACTGTAGCCTCCAGCACCGAAAACCTATTATGGAGGGGAACCGCCCCAGGGGATTGTCTTCCCGATTGCTTCTTACCCCTCCTCCTGGCATTGACCCAAGCCTCATTTCTAGGAGTTACTATTTCTCTATAACTCCTATCAACTTCCACCTCCGCCTCCCGAATTATGCGGAGTTCCTCTACCTCCCCCTCCAGCTCCTTTACACGCTCCTCCAGAAGCTGCAATCTAATGCACTTCTTACAACTAAAATCTCCTGAAACACTACTGGATTTCCTCACCACATACATCCCACAGGAGATGCAGCATACTGCCTGAACTGCCATCCCTGAAGCCATTACCAGCAAGAAAAAAAGAAAACAAAAAAACTTCCCCACACTTATAATTAGGTTAGAGGAGGATCATAGAATCCCGACAGTGCAGAAGAAGGCCATTCGGCCCATAGAGCCTGAAGCGACGACAATTCCAACCAGACCACATCCCAGTAACCCCACAATTTACCCTGTTCGTCTGCCAGACAATAAGGGGGCAATTTCCATGGCCAATCAGCCTAACCCGCGAATTATTGAAGTACAGGAGGGAACCCACGCACACGGGGAGAATGCATAAACTCTACGCAGACAGTGACCCAAGGCTGGAATTAAACTCGGGTCCCTGGTGCTGTGAGGCAGCAGTGGTAACCACTGTACCACCGTAACACCCATTTACTTTACAGATTGTACATGCTGTGGGTCGTGAAAATATTAACGTGGATGCTTTATCACGAGTTTAAATGAAAAATGTTTATATATGATAGAAATGCTAGAGTTCAATGTTATATATAAATAGAATTATTATGAAACATGAAACTCTGGATTAATGAACTATGGATCTCGCAACATAATGAACTGAAGGTTTAAAAAAAGTGAAGCCATCTTTTTTATGATGTTGGTTCATTTGTTTCTTGGTGGCGGGGGGGGTGGTGCTGCAAAGTCGATTCGTCTAACGGTATATTGAAAAGTAGGACGTAGAATTTGGTATTTGTAAAATTGTAAAATGCAAAAGGAGAAAACATTGCATGGTTCTGTTCAAAGGTGGCGTTTTCTTTTGTGTTTAGAGTTAAAAATTGCAAGCACATCGAGTGCCCAAACTGAAACATTATATCGAAAAACCAAGAGAACAGGCTTTTGAATTTAGCCAATCAATTTGCATCAGAACAGGCTTTTGAATTCAGCAATAAATTTCAATTGGTCACTTAAATACCAACAACGAACTAAATTTTGCTCTGATGGTTTTTGCAACCTAGGAATAGTCCGATTGTGGGGGATAATAATATGTCATCAGGGCTATAAAAGAAAGGGGGCAGTGGAACAACGACAGAGAAGAACTGCCACCTGCCACAGGTCACAGTTCTTAGCTCAAAGCCTTGACAGCAAAGGTACCCAATAAGGAAGAGAAGAGAAGAAAGAAGAATCAGCAGAGAAAGCCCAGGATATTACGAGAATATAAAACCCGGTTGTAATTTAGGGAGCGACTAAAATTGTATTTATTTGTTAATGAGTGGGAATTATATTTGTTGGAACAGCATACCATTCGAGTTTTGTTTATTTTTCGGTTTCTTAATAATTTTGTGTTCACGCTTAGTTTGATAAATACATTGTCTCCTGTTGATTTCATGATGTGGAGATGCCAGCGTTTGACAGGGATGTGCGCAGTAAGAAGTATCACAACACCAGGTTAAAGTCCAACAGGTTTATTTGGAATCACGAGCTTTCGGAATGCAGCTCCTTCATCAGATGCACGGAGATTGGTTCACAATCATGGCATATATACGCAAAAATACAATTGAAAGATAATTACAGGTCAGAATGTGAAGAATGGTTGGAATGCGAGTCTTTAAAGGTAATCAAGTCTTTACAGGTGCTCACAGTGTGCATGGACAGAGGGATAATCACAGGTTAAATACTTGTGAATTGTCTCAAGCCAGGGGAGTTAGTAGGATTTTGCAAACCCAGACAGTATGGTGGAGGTTAGAAGTAGTTTGACATGAACACAAGATTCCGGTTGGGGCTGTTCTCATGTGTGCAGAACGTAGCTATCAGTTTCTGCTCGGTGATTCTGTGTTGCCCAGTGTCTTGACGGCCGTCCTGGAGAACGCTTACTCTAAGATCGGAGGCTGAATGCCCTTGACTGCTGTACCTCTCCCCGATTGGAAGGGAACACTCCTGTCCGGGTATTGTAGCACGGTGTCCATTCATCCGTTGTCCTGGCGTCTGCATGGTATCAGCAATGTATCACATCTCGGGACATCCTTTCCTGAAGCATATGACGTAGACAACGTTGGCCGAGTCACATGAACATGTACCGTGTACCTGGTGGGTGGTGTTCTCACGTGGGATGGTGGTATCCATATCGATGATCCGGCACAACTTGCAGATGTTGCCGCGGAAGCATTGTGTGGTCTCGTGGTCGCTGTTCTCCTGAGGACTGGGTCGTTTGCTGAGAACAATGGTCTATTTGAGTTTGGGCGGTTCTTTGAAAGCAAGTAGTGGGGTTGTGGGTTTGGCCTTGGCGAGAAGTCCATCGTTATCAATGACATGTTGAAGGTTTTGAAAAATATGTCGTAGTTCCTGTGCTCCAGGGAATTACTGGATGAAGTAATCTGCTCCGGGGAAGTATTCGTCCAGAATTCCAAAAGCTCGTGTTTGATTTGACAGGTAAAAGTTGCTGAAGAGCAGATTGCACCAATTTACATTCACTTTTTAGAGATTATCGAGCGAGGAATTCCTCTTTGAGTTGTTCGTGGTTAGTTCTCTGAGGGGGGATCAACCTCTGCTTTATAGCAATAGTGTCGAGATGCCGGCGTTGGACTGGGGTAAACACAGTAAGAAGTTTAACAACACCAGGTTAAAGTCCAACAGGTTTATTTGGTAGCAAAAGCCACACTTCGAAAGCTTGTGTGGCTTTTGCTACCAAATAAACCTGCTGGACTTTAACCTGGTGTTGTTAAACTTCTTACTGTGTTTATAGCAATAGATCATGGGAAACCGTGAAGTGCATGGACTGGAAAAAAAAACACGTGTTCCTCTTCTCAGAGGTCGGAAATTCTAATTGGATATTCGAACTAAAAATAATTTAAGGACTTTAAAGCTCCAACAGCCCATAATACGACTGCCACATTACAGAACGAAGCAATCTGCATAAGCGGTATCCGATACAACAGGTTAAAATTTCACTCCCCACTGTAGTACATAATGTAAAATGTAAGATGCACCAGATCACCGTAGGAAGACTTCTCCTGTTGCACATTCTCTGCCTCCAGCTATGAAGCACAAATGGAAAAGATTCATGGAAACGCCCTTTCCGGTAACTTTTCCCCCAATTGACAAACAACCCTTGTCCAGGAATAATTTTGTCTTTCCGTTGCTGGGCATGGGCACTCTGTTCTGAAAATCACTCTGGGTATTACAGCGCCACATGGATATCAGGACTTCACGAAACGTGCTCAGCACCGTCTCGTCAATTGCAAAAATGAATGTCCAAGCGATTCAGGCCTTGCCATGAATGTACACTTCTCATGAAAAAAGCAACAGTGTAAATTGAGCCGTGATTGAAAGATGAGCTGAGGCATGAGGACGGCCTCAACCGGGATCATGGGTTCATGTCACACTATCTGTAACCCCCCACAACCTGCCTGGATGTGCAAAATCTCACTGGCTGTCCTGTCTGGAGACAATACACATCTCTTTAACCTGTGCTTAATGCTCTCTCCACTCACAATGTCTGTACCTTTAAGACTTGATTAGCTGTAAAGACTCGTATTCCAATCATTATTCATTATGTTGTAAATTGAGTTTGTGTCTTTCTCTGCCCTGTTTGCTGTTTGTGAGCAGATCTCCCACTCACCAGACGAAGGAGCAGCGCTCCGAAAGCTAGTGGCGTTTGCTCCCAAATAAACATGTTGGGCTTTAACCTGGTGTTGTTAGACTCCTTACTGTGTTCACCCCAGTCCAACGCCGGCACCTCCACATCATGAAAGATGGAGACCTAGAAGAAATGGGTTTAATTTAATTGACGAAAGAACAAAATGTGCCAAAAAATAAGACAACAACTTTGCATGACATATGCAGAGCAACAGACAGACATTTGAAATGAGATCGCACGTGGAATTTAGAGAAAAGCCTGAAGTAGGAAAATAGGGAATTTACGAAGGAACTGCATAGTGGAACTCCATGAATTTCCCTTCAGTTATCAATCAGCATATTCGATGGGCCAACGAGTCACTTCTGTGCTTTCACCATTACACTTTTGCGAGAGTACCTGTGATGTTCGACTTCACTCATGCATTGTAGATGTCGGCCATCTGCACCCATTGAAAGTCTATACTCTTGTCGCCATTGGGACAACGACATCGCAATGGAGGACCACAAAATTATTCATCACCATTACTACAAGTATTTCAACTGAAAGTTGAATATCCATTTCGCCTTATTGACAGAATGTTCGGCGAACTAAATATTTCACAACACTATTTGCACTCAATTGATCGCAAAATGAAGAAAATCTTAAGAAGCAAAATGTCATCAGTTCGTCATTTTAATATGCTTTCAAAGTTACTTCTCTCATTTTCAAGGGTGATCTTCTGCTCTGTTCTGGTCCAGTGGGGTATTCTGCTATTCGCAGTATCCATCAGACATGACGTTGCCCCAGACACAATTCGGTTGCACTATTCCATTCGCCAATAGCTTCCACAGATGTGTTGGGCTTGACATTCTTTTTGATATTGGCCGGCAATGTTGTCTATTGCTGATGTTTTATGAAACTCTTTTTTTCAATGCTGGAATTTGAGTTATACTGTTCTGATTCCATCAACCCACATGAACTAAACACAGAAAAAATGTATTTGTCAGTGCAGAGTCCGACCAAGGACTAACAGCTAAACTCTGGACATAATTCACTTCCTATTTGTTTTTCCAATTGAGGATTTATTCGAAATTAGTTGGATAGTGTTTTTATTTAATTCACTGGCCAATATATGTACATATTGACTCGAAATCGGAATAATGCCACAGAAGTGACACAGGAAAAGATTAAGATGCAGGAGGATGAAATGAATACCCTCAAACTACCACCACATCACCTGCTGATGATCACGAACAAGAATGCATGCCTTCCACAATGCATAAAGCTCAGGCGCTGAAATCGGGGCTGTTACCTTAAGATAATGCACTCTCCGAGGGCAATGTGAAGAATTTCATTTCAATGACTGAAGATAAGAACCTGAATCGCAGTCCGAGCCTCTGAACATGACAGTGTGTCCGCAAAGCTTAAAAATGTTTTCCCCCTTCTGACTGTGGATGGCGACGTGATTAGCAATAACTGGAAACTGGCCTCACTCCCCAGTCCGAACTGGGAGAAATAGTGCAATGTGAGGTTGAAGAACAAGCGTTCCATGCTAATCAAGTGTCACTCCGTATGATCAAGAGCAGATTTGCGCCCGACTTCCACGTCTTCGTGAAATGTTTGGGAGCAGGAATTTATGGCGACTTCTCCACCGACACACTTCGTAATAGCTTATCGTTCAGAGTTTTGACCTGAGTCGCTTCGTCAAATGAACCCAATTAGAAATTCATAATAATTGGGAGAGGGATTCAGGGTCAATCTCCACTTTGCAAAGCTCCATCATGGAGAATCGATTGGGAGACTGATCGGTGTCAATTCACCCATTGACGAAGAGTCATTGGATAATTGTCAACAGTTGGAACCGAGGGTGATTTGCACAATGAATGTATTAATGATCAACCGAATTCCACGATATTGTAGGTCTTAAATAAAAAGAGAAAATTCTTGGAGCAGTCAACTGTTTATTTTGCAGCAGTGCAGTGAATGGAAGCTAATGTTAAACTAATTATTCAGACTTATATGAAATTGCATGCATGGATGATATGAAAGAAATTACACGAAAAAAATATGAAATTTAAGATATACCTCATGCAACAAAATCGTGCATACAACACTGTGCAAGGGATGCTTCCTAAATAATTGCGACAATGTTTGACTGTGCACAAAATGAAAATGGCTGGTAACCATGAACATTAGGAACCTATTCTAACATCCTCATATGAATAGCGTTTTCTGTATGTTGGAATGTGCTTCCCCTAATCTGCTTGACTGAGTTAACAGTAAGACGTCTCACAATGTGCAAGTCCAGGAAGTTTATTTGGAATCACGTGCTTTTGGAGAGCGTTTTGTTCATCAGGTGAGTGTAAATAGGTTCACAAACACGACATACGCAGGGAACGACACAATTGCAAGATAAGTACAGTTTGAAATGTGAAGAATTGCTGGAATGTGAGTCTTTACATGTATTCAGCTCTTTACAGGTACAAGCAGTGTGAATGGACAGAGGGATAATCATAGGTTAAAAAGGTGTCAATTGTTTCAAGCCAGGACAGTTGTAGGATATTGCAAACCCAGGAATGGTGGTGTTACATGCAGTGTTGCATGAGCCAAAGATCCCGCCTGAGGCCATCCTTATGCATGCAGAACTTGTCTATCAGTTTCTGCTCTGCAAGTCTGCTTTGTTGTGCGTCTGGAAAGCCGCCTTGGATGATGCTTACCCAAAGACCAGAGGCAGAATGTCCTTGAACACTGAAGCGTTCCCCGACTGGAAGGGAACACTCCTGCCTGGCGATTGTCGCGTGGCTTCTATCCATCTGCATGGTTTCGCTGGTGCCACACCTCTGGATAATCTTTCCTGGAACGTATGAGGTAGACAATGTTGGCTGCATTGCATGAGTGTGTACCGTGTACCTGGGAAGTGGTGTTTTCACTGTGATGATTATTCCCTGTAAAGAATCGCATTCCAACCATTGTTCACATTCCCAGTTGCAATTATCTTGCAATTGTGTATTTGCCTATATATGCAGTAGTTGTGAATCTACCTCCACTCACCTGATGATTGCATGAGTGTGATAGTAATACATTCAATTGAACTTTCATCAATGTATCAGTTTTTTTTAAAGATGCTAATATGTATTATTGCCCTTTTGTCCTATCTCTCAGTTAACTTAATCACAATTGTGATTCTATCTCGTGGTAAATGTGGCCTTTCCAAAAGTGTTACTCGCTATCTTGTCGCAATGGCAACAGCCGATCTATTGGTTGTCATTCTGGATCTGATATGGAGGCAGATACCGATTCTGTATTGGAGAGAGTTCTTTTTCTTGAGATCCATTCCCGTGTGTAACATCCACGCCGTGTTGCTTTATGCAGCAACTGATTGTTCCGTCTGGTTCACTGTCGCATTCACCTTTGATCGACATGTTGCCATTTGCTGCCCCAAGCTGAAAACCAACTATTGCACTGAGAGAAATGCTGCTGTGATTCTGGGAACATTGACTGTGCTGTGCTGTTTGAAAAATATATTCTGGTACTTCATGTTATTGGATGAATATTCATTGAATCTCGGTCCCTGGCTTTGCCATGCCTATCGAGATGTCAGCTATTCAATAATATGGTCGACAATTGAGATCATCCATTATCTTCTCACGCCGGGGTTGCCATTTTTTCTCATTCTGCTTCTAAATGTTTTAACCGTCAGAAGCATTTTAGCTGCCAGCAGAGCAAGAAGGAGACTTTGCCTTCAGAGCCATAGGGACAGCTCCCGAGACCAAGAGATGGAGAGCAGAAGGAAATCAATAATTTTACTGTTTTCTATTTCTGGTAATTTTATCCTGTTATGGGCAGTGTATATGATTTATTTTATATGGTATCGCATTTATTATGTAGGACATATGCGTGTTTACATCCCATATTATGTACTGCTCATCGGATATATGCTGCAGCTCCTGAGTTGCTGCACAAACACCTGTATTTATGCCGTGACACAGACTAAATTCAGAGCACAGATACATAATATGGTGAAATATCCCTTCACACTTATTTCTAAATTAGCAAAAACATAACACACGACGATGCCCCTCCGACAGAGGAATGCAATGCTTTGAAAATCGTCAAATGGATTTTCACTGTGCGAGTGGTGAAATTAGATCGGATTCTGTACTCTCTCTCTCTGAAGGGCTTAGCAGGTTAGTTTTGATAGTGTATTTGATGTGTTAATGTTTGGCCAATGGAAGTCCCATAGACATGAGTTGAAATAGTTGTTGATCGCATGTGCTGAAGATATAGAAAGATGACCAGGGTAAAATATAAAGCGTGAAACAGAAAAGCATGTATTTTCCTACTGTTTTTGTTGACGTTCCCAGAAATGCTGAAGCCAGTGACGAAAATTACATCAGCCAAGAAACATGACTGTCAGATTCAAGCATGAGAGTGCATCTGAGCCGATAGATGGGGGCAGAAATGGAAAATTATATGCCCTCAGTTTTCCTTAAGGAGCAGTGGGGCCTTTCATTAAATTAAAACGCAGACAGTGAAAGGTGAAAACTGTCAAATGAGGTTCAGAATGATTGTTCTCATGGAGAGAGAGAGAAAGAGGCAGGCGGGATATCATTCTTATTTGATAAAATTGTCGGAACAAATCCATACATTTCAGCTGTTCAGAATTTAGATTTGGAAAAGGTTTCAGTATGATGCAAAATATAAATTGTTTGTGAACACAATTATTTTGGGATGATTCGGGCCACGTTCAGAGGGCATTTGAACAGCGTGACGAAAATTCTGTAGAGATTAAATACACATCGGATTAATAAACAAAATAGCTGCAAAGATTTCCGTTGTGACTCCCAGTGTTGTCAGTTCATCTTTTGGATATTTACCCACCAGTCTCCAACAATTAGCTGAATCGAAATGGTTCGCCAAATACCAGCAGCGGTCAGAAAGGGGAGAGGAGGCTGGCTGCGATTGGTGTGATAGAAGGGAATATTAGGATTGTGATCGCTCTTCTTCAGTATACAGGATATGAAATAAAATCACCCACAGTGTCGCCTCCACTTCCATTCGTCCAAATATCATTGTCTTACACCTGTTCAGAAAGATAATCAGCAATGATCTAAAATAATATATCTGCCTGAGTATTACATTTTCTTTGACACACTTTATTTATGTCTGTTTCTCGTCCACTCCTTCTACATGGTCAGTGCAGTCGCTCTTTATCTCTCTCTCTCGCTCTCACTCCCTTCTTCCCTCTCCCTTCCTTCCATCTGCTCCCTCCAAGGCATACAATTATTGGCAGCATGGTTTTCATTGTGGAAAAACCTAACCAGAGTACTTAAGCGAGGAGAAAGGGACCAGGGAGAGGGAATACTGCAGGGCTGACCAACGCCTCAAGTGGATGGCAAATGGAATGGATGGGGCCGATTATCTTTCGTTTTGCAATATCAGCTAATGTCTTCTCTCCTCGGGTTTATTTTTTATATCTCACACAATTTTGCAGTAACACAAACAAAGAGGTCTCCTTTGACCTTGCAAACTATCATCCAACCTCATCGCCACTTCCATCTCCAGAGTCTTTGATCATGTTTTCTCCTTCGAAGTTGGTTCTTGTGTTTCCCTGAACTTTGTCTTTGAGTCTCGCCCATCAGATTGCTGCCTTACCACAATGTCAGAGCGGTTCTTATCACAGTCGGAAGTTGCATCCTTCATGCCGAAGGGTGAGTGCTACTCGTTATTCCTTCTCCTCCTGTCCCCACTCCTTGGAATATTTAACTCCACCGTCTTCATTCTCCATTTCTCCAATAGTTGAGACAGTTTACTCCTGTTTTTTATTAAAGAATTCAAAGTAAGATATCACCTGCAAAGAAAACTCCCGTTGCCCTCCCAGCGCATTTCATCGCAAAACCTGGAAATCAGTAAGTGGACAATTTCCACCTCCTTCACGTCAGCCATCTCTACCTCTATGTAATGAAGATTACTCTGATCAAGCGCGGGTTAACCTTTGCCTGACCAAATTTGGCTCCCAGTCATATAATGCATCCTTTTTACAAAATGCACAAACTTGTATTGCACCCACGCCAACTGTCTTCTAACACCCACAACGATTTGTGAACTGCTGATTATATCCTTTTTCCCAGGCCCGAATTAATCATTGCCCAAGTATTAAGGAGATGGCTTCATTTTCGAACTCCATGTAGAATTTGGCTTCTATAAATCTCCCTCTCTCTCCCTCTCTGTCTCTCCCTCTTTCTTTACCTATCTTTCTCTCTCTCTCTTTCTGTCTCACTCTCTGTCTCTCACTCTTTCTGTCTCTGTCTCTCTCTCTCTCTCTCTTTCTATCTGTCTCTCACTCTCTCACTCTCTCTCTCTCCCGCCCTCTCTTTCTCTGTCCCTCTCTCTCTCCTTTCCGTCTCTAATTGTCTTTATCTTTCTTATCATCTGCCATAAATATATTCTCACCTAAAGCATAACTGAAACGCAAACAAAACCCAAACGCAAAACTGAACCTAAGCTTAACTCAAAATCCACTGTAATCTTTCGTGTAACTCTATTCCTAACTAGAAAAGGCAGACGACCCACAAGTAAATGGCAACGCAATTACCAGAGCTGAAATTCACACTTTATGATCTGAACCATCTCTGATGTCGAAATTCCATTCTAACCATGAATCCAATCCTAAACATAGCTCATTAACACAAATACTAATCTTCACCAGAAACCTAATGGAACGCAAACACTAACACTAAAACAAAATTGAAGCCTGTCTCTCAGTGTAAACATAAAAATAATTTCCAAAAAAGGAAGGAAGGTCCAAAACATACCCTGGACTCAACCATAAACCTAATGCTAACTTCATCGCAAACTGCACCCCTCACAGTCATGGCAAGTGTAACACTGATCCTATGCCTAACAGTAATCCGAATACTAAACTTACTGTTAATTGAAACACTAAGATAGGCGCAAAACTAAATGTAACGTTTCGCTCAAGATCTCACAAACACACTATAGGCAGTAATTGAAGGGAAACTCATCGCCGGTAGCTCTGTCACTTCAAAAGCACCTTCCATGCCATTTATTAAGTCAGTGACACTTCTGGAGGCAAGTGGCACCATCTGTTTAGGAAGTGTCTCCAGCTGCAGTATCTCAAATTTTACGTTTTGCATATGGACAAGTGGCTGGAGTCACTATGGAACATAGTCAAGAATGAGAGAGAAATATCGAATCTTCGAGTAGGTCTTCGGCACTTCGAGTCTGCTCTGCCATTCAATATGATTCATTGTTGACCCTCGATCTTAGTGTCATATATGCCTCAGCCCTCAGGTACCTCGGTGAAATTAAAATCTAAATAAGGAACTATATTTTATTGTATGCATTAATTGACATGGCCTCCACAGCCCTCTGTGGTACAGAATTCCCATGGATCACTACCCTATGAGTGATTTTCTTTTCTCATCCCAGTCCGAAATGTTCAATCCCATATCCTGATATTTCGTGGCCTGGGACTAGTTTCCATAACCAGGGAAAACATCCACCCTGCATCTAGTCTGTCTAGTACAGTCAATTAAATCTCTTCTCACCTTTCAGAACTAGCGCGAACAAAGACACAGTCGAAACAGTCTCCTCTCATAGGACTATTCCGCCAAACCTAGCAGCAGATTAGTGAACCTCTGATGCAGTCCCTCAATAACAAGTATAGCATTTCCTAGGTAGAGAGACCAAAGCTGCACGTAGTACTGCAGTTGTGATCTCAACAAGGCCCTGTAAAATTGCAATAGCGTCATAGAGTCGCAGCGGTTTACAGGTTGGAAACAGGCCCTTCAGCCCAACTTCTCATGCCGCTGTTTCTCCCATGATGCTAGTCCCAATTGCCCGTGTTTGACCCATATCCCTCGATATCCATCATACCCATGCAACTGTCAACATGTCTTTTTTATAAATACAAAATTGTACCCGCCTTTATCACTACCTTTGGCAGATTGTCCCAGTTACTCACCACCCTCTGCGACAAAAGTGCCCCTCTGGACTCTTTTGTATCTCTTCCCTCTCACAATAAACCTATGCCCTCTAGTTTTATACTCCCCAACCTTTGGGAAAAGACATTGACTATCAAGATGATCGATGTCCCTCATTATTTTATTGATCTCTATCAGATCAGCCCCTCAGCCTCTATTGCTCCAGAGAAAAAAGTGCCAGTCTATCAAGCCTCTCCTTATAACTCAAACCATCATGACCTGGTAGCATCCTAGCATTTCTATCTGCAATCTTTCGAGTTTAATAATATTCTATCAATAATAGGGTGACCAGAACTGTACATAGTATTCCACCTGTGGCCTTATCAATGTCCTGTACAACTTCAACAAGACGTCCCAACTCCTGCATTCAATGTTCTGACTAATGAAACCAAGCATGCCGAATGCCTTCTTCACCAGTCTGTTCACCTGTGACGCCACATTCAAGGAGCTATGAACCTGAACCTCTCGATCTCTTTCTTCTACACCTGTCCCCAACGCCGTACCATAAAGTGAATAAGTCCTGCCCTAGTTCAAACGACCACAATGCATCACCTCGCATTTATCCAAATCGAACTCCATTTGCCATTTGTCAGCCTACAGGCCCAATTGATCCAGATCCCGTTGCAATCTGAGATAACCTTCTACACTGTCCACTATGCCACCAATCTTGGTGTCATCTGCAAATTTCCTAACTATGCCTCCTATATTCTCATCCAAATCATTAACATAAATGATAAATAACAGTGGACCCAGCACCAATCCCTGAGACGCACCGCTTGTCACTGGCCTCCATTTTGAAAAACAACCCTCTACAACCACCCTGTCTTCTGTCAGCAGCGAATTTTGTATTCATTTGGCTACCGCCTGGATCCCGTGAGATTTAACCTGATGTACAACCTACCATGTGGTACCTTGTCAAAGGCATGTTGCGCCAGAACGAGAAGAAAACAATTGCACGTTTACATTTCCTTACCTGTTCCGCCGAAGCTACTGAGGACAGCAGCCGTCTCGGACCCACAGCGAAGCCGTCTCACCAGCCCTTTGCGCGTCGCAGGAGATTGCAAATCACGCCCCCTGGCGACGCGGCAATCCTGGGGACGCCCATTGAGCTCCAGCTTCCAAAAGGCAGTTTTGCATTGGCAAAGGGACCCCAAGGTATGTATTTGGTTTTGTTTTTCATTGTTTTTGCTGTTTTTAAGTAGTTAATACTTATTGGTTCACTCAAACTGTCATTTTCAAATTCATTTTAATTCCTGAACTTGTGTATAATTAAAATTGTACAAATAAACAAATGTTTAATTTGCTCCAAATTTGTGAAACTACGATTTAGAGTCATAGAATGGGTGAATTTTCCCATCCACCCGCCATGGGAAACGTAACATGTGAAAGGTGGACCATGGAGAGGTCCATTGACCTCAGCCGGGACTTTCCTATTTTGGAGCAAACACGGCCGGAACATCCCATCCATAGAATCTCGACAGTGCAGAAGGAGGCCATTCAGCCCATCGAGCAGCCATCGACAACAATCCCACCCAGGCCCTATCCCTGGAACCTCATGAATTTATGTTGCTAATCCCCTGACAGCAAGCGGCAATTTTGCATGGCCAAATAATCTAACCCGCACATTTTGGAGTGTGGGAGGAAACTGGAGTACTCGGAGGAATCCCACACAGACACGGGGCCAACATGCAAACTCCACACAGACAGTGACCCAAGGCCACAAATGTAGCCGGGTCCCCCGGGCTGTGAGGCAGCAGTGCTAAACACTGTGCCACCGTGTCGCCCAAAGTCTGCATTGTATTATTATTCTTATGTAACTTTATAATATGCGTGGCATGCTTGTAAGTGTTTGTGTGTTTTAATTTACAATATGGCCACTGAAACGTTTCCTGGGAAAAAGAGAACTCAGAATTTCTCTGACCATGATTTCGAAAACTTAATGAACGAAGTGGAACAGAGGAAAGTTCAAATTTTGGGCAATGGAAAATCAAAGTCAACAACGAAAATTTAAGCTGTGGCTTGGAAGGAAATTGCAACCTTGGTGTATGCAGATAGTGAAGTGCCGAGGACCGCGGATTAGTGTCGCAAGAAACGTAATAATTGGATGCGTTCAGCCGGGTTATGCAAGATGTTTTGATGAAAATCTATCACAGAAACAAAATCGTTCTCAAAATCAGGATTTTAGTCTGCTTTGGGTGTGGTCAATAGCTCTGTCTCCTCACAGATTTGCATCAGAATCGTAAAATTGAAAAACAATGATGATATCTGAAGAAGTGTAAGCAGTACAGTCTCGTTACAAACATTGCAACTTGCGAACATGGCCCCGTGGCTAACTGGCTTTAGCTGTCACTGACCTACAAGTTGATAGCAAGATTTTAAATGACATTCGAATTGATTTCTGGAGGCAAAAAAGTCACATATTGCCTGGAAGCGTTCACTGACTGGAGGCGGGCATTAAGCATCTCAAATAACAGGAGGGACTTGCTTGTGACATGCTGTGTTTCTCCATCCCCGGATTATGGGATGGTTGGGATGTTGGGTTTGGTCAAGGTAGTATATACATATATATATATATATATATATAGATATATATATATATATATATATATATATATATATATATATATATATATATATATATATATATAATATATATATATATATATTATTTATAAATATAGACACACAAGACTGTTGTTATGACAGTAAAATAATTGCGCTCTTTTCAAATTTCATAGATGCCAGGGTGACAACACAGTGGAACATGACCGAGAGTCAGGCCACACCACCTGGTGATGATTAGGAAAAGCTGGTACATCACAGCAGTGAAGCTCTTAATCTGTTCCAGATGAGGGGGACGCCTTGCATCCTGATGCATTATTTGACATTGATACTGATGTTTTGGGTTGTCAAGTGGTTGGAAGGGGGAGGCCAGTGATGACACGGCTATTGTAATGGAGGTGGAACACCCTGAACCTTCAGGAGGTGAGGAGAATTCGTTGCTGGAGATGGAAGCCTCTGCACCTCGTGAACCTCAACTTCTTACAGTCAATGGCAGTGAGCAAATGATTATTCATAAACTGTATGACCTTCCAATGGTGTTGGCTGAAGGTTATGCTGAAACTGGAAGGAGACAGGCTTGAGCGCTGAGTGATGTCTCCCCCGGAGCTCCAAATTGCAAATGAGCTACTGACCCAGCATCATTCGTTGCAGCAGAATGAGCTGCTGAGACAGAGTTCAGTGCAGCAGAATGAGCTGCTGAGACAGAGTTCGGTGCAGCAGAATGAGCTGCTGAGACAGTGTTCAGTGTCGAAGAATGAGCTGCTGAGACAGTGTTCAGTGCAGCAGAATGAGCTGCTGAGACAGTGTTCAGTGTCGAAGAATGAGCTGCTGAGACAGTGTTCAGTGCAGCAGAATGAGCTGCTGAGACAGTGTTCAGTGTCGAAGAATGAGCTGCTGAGACAGTGTTCAGTGTCGAAGAATGAGCTGCTGAGAAAGAGATTGTTGCAGCAGAATCTGCCACTGAGACATAATTCAGTGCAGCAGGATGAATTGCTGAGTCAATTCAGTGAAGCGGAATGAATTGCTGAGACAGAGATCAGTGCAGCAGAATGACATGCTGAGACAGTTTGGTGCAGCAGAATGAGATACTGGGACAGAGTTCAGTGCAGCAGAATGAGCGACTAAGACAGGAAAATGAGTTTCGTCTGCAGTTCATAAATGAAGTGGTGACACCTGCTGCTGCACCCTCTGAGCAGGAGCCACCCCATTCAGAGGCAGTTGCCGCTGGGCAGGACCCGGCTCCATCAGGGATGCAGGGAGACACGCCTTGTGGACGGGGAAGGGCCCGCGGATGATGCAGGAAGAATTAGGGTCCCACTGCCCACCCTCCAACACTGCTACCTCTCCCTCAGCATCCCTCTCCTCTGATGAATATTCCATTTTTAGTTGCTTATTCCAATTCTTTTGTGGTTCATATTTCCGCCTCGTTTGCTTCAATAAATCAATTAGTATCCTCATATTTGAATCTTGCATTTTGATATTTGAATAAATAATTTGTACAATTTTGTCAAGTGAAATGGAAAAATATTAAACAAATGACAAAATAGTTTTATAATTAAACAACTTCATTCGTGCTGACATTTAACTAAACTACCTCAACTTAAAAAAATGCACTAAACTATTATTTATAACTTTAACACAATGGACAATGTTATTTTTCTTCTTTAACATAACGGTTCCTGCCTTTTTGCAGACAAGGTGGTCAGGGGAATGGAGGGAGGAATGGATGCAAGGCAGTGAAGGGGATTGTTTGGACATACGAAACAAACATTTTAAAAGCTCATTGTCCAAAAGCAGTAGCGCCAGACGATCTCGAATTGCCCTTGCGTCACCTGGAGCTCCGGCTTCTCCATCAGGTTCCATATTACCTTCATCCAGCTCCTCCATCTCCGTCGGCAATTGAAGTTCTGGATGAATGCCGAGTCCATGCTCGAGGACAAAGTTGTGCATTAAAAAACACGTTGCAGGAATCTTTTTCATTTTGTGAAATGTTACAAATGTCACTGCTGCCATGAAAGGACACAACTGCCAAAATCCTCACTGTTGTTGCGACTTTCATCCCCACTGTTAAGGTAGTGCGGCAGTTAGAGTTGGGTTTCAGGTCTTCAGTCAACATTTCAAAACGACATCCCATTGCTTCCTTGCTGAAGCGCAGTCTCCTGGCACACATCTCCTCTGATATCATTTCATATGATGTCCTTTGCCTGTACATTCTAACGGGTGGGTAAATGATTTGCCTTCTTTTCGGGCCAAGGTGTAGCCTGACTCGTCGTTCATGATGTTTGCACCTTCACTGAAGCCGCAAAAGAGTACTAGTGATTGCGAAACTCATTGTTAATAGCTGGAGGTCTCAATACTTGTGGGACATGACTCCAGATTTACAATCTGGACAAGATTCTAAATAACTATCAGGGAGATAGTTCACATCAGCTTACAGGAGGCTTTCATACATAAACTGAGGCATTAAGCTTCCCTAAGGTTTTTAAAATCATTACTTAAATGTGTATGCATCAACATAAACTACCTGATTCAATTATTTAGGCATTTCTTAATTTAGGATTGTAAGAATCACCAGAAACTGCATTATTAAATTGCGTATGTATTTCGTTACTGAGGCTTGTCAGGTCACACTAACTTACCTCGGGGATTCGCGGCCTAGTCTGCAGGGAGCGGTCGGAGGGCAGGGCAGAGCAGAGCGTAACAGTGAGTATCAAACTAACTTACCTCGGGGATTCGTGGCCTAGTCTGCAGGGAGCGGGCGGAGCAGAGCGTAACAATGAGTAGAAAACTAACTTACCAGCGAAGGTGATTGGCGGTTGCCGGTTATATTTGCATAAGTGCAGTCACTGTGACCAGAAGGTGGTTTGTGGAGGAGCTGCTGTGAGGGGAACTTAAAATGAATTACTGCTCTTCATTACTACCGAGGTTTGAAAGAATTAACGTAAAATACAGCACTTAAGTTAACATGCTTTCAAACATCCCAAGCTCAAAACTATTCGGAGAGAGATCTCCTGCTTCGCTGCGCTCTGATTATAGATCAGGAAAATAGGTGTATTTCTTTTATCGTAATACCTGACGTAATATCCGGGCTAGCAGAGCACGTTCGCGCTGTCTCGTTAAGGCATCCTGTGCTGCGTCAACGCAGCGATGGCACATCAGCACCCACAGCACACGTTCTTGATAAGTGCGCTTTGAGCGCAAATGCGCATGCGCCTGGAATTCAGGGACGTCCCACGCTCATGTCCGGCGCTCCACAAGCAAGCACCAGCATTTCAGGCCGAGAGCGATGCCCTATAATAATTTAGAAACTTGAAATTCAGGAAAATGAAAGAAGACCAAGTGCAGCTTTTCAAAGGGAAATTGCGATGAAACCATGAATTAGAAAGGGCAAAGTTTGAAAAGGAAGAAAGAGGTTGAGAAATGGAGCGGGAGAGAGACAGAGAATTTCAGCTGAACAACCGATGATTAAAGCAGAGGCACGAGAAAATGCTGAGGAGGGAAGAAGTTCTGGACGGGAATTTAGTGTGGAAATGGTTATGTTTGTACAAGTTATTCGAATTAAGTGTGCAAAGGATGTGACAGCATTCTTTACTTCGTTTCAAGACGTTGCTGAACAACTAAACTGAGGCGGCACGGTGGCAAAGTGGTTAGCACGACTGCCGCACAGCTCCAGTGACCTGGGTTCGATTGCAGGCTCGGGTCACTGTCTGTGTGGAGTTTGCACATTCTCCCCCGTATCTGCGTGGGTTTCCTCCTGGTGCTCGGGTTTCCTCCCACACTCTAAAGATGTGCGGTTCGGTTGATTGGCCATGCTCAATTGTCCTTTCGTGTCCCACGGTGTGTTGGTTAGAGGGAACAGTGGGGTAAATGTGTGGGGGGGGGGGGCGTGGGGGGGGGCCTGGGTGGGATTGTTGTCGTGCGGATGCGATGGGCCGAGTGGCCTCCTTCTGCACTGTAGGGTTTCTATGATTTAAATAGTCAACTTAAAATTGGAGATTCTGGTTAAAAAATAGACTGGTGAGCTGCATGCATCGTTGTCAGGAAAGGAACTTGAATGAGATGATGGATGCTATGGAATTTCACATTTTTTAATTCATTCCAATGAATGAAATGTCTTTGTCGATTAGTCATCCACTTGAAGAAATACAGATCCAAGTTTTATTACTGGTGCATCTAGGTATCTAAGATAACAATTCATAATGAAAAATAACTGAAGTGCCTGCACAATTCAAAATTAAGACTTGTCATGTAAAATCACTGAATTTGCAGATTGATCTTTCCGAGGCAATGACCAGAGATATTGTTTTAGAAGTGATCTTTAGTGATACTCAAACAGATGTAAAGGACATATCGACAAGTGAACAGTTAACTAAAGACCATTCATAACGCATTACGAACTGTATTGAATTCATTCATTTATTGTGCAAAAAATGTACAGTGCTAAAAAGAGCTATGGAATTCCAGACGAAGTGATGAATATGGCTAAAAAACGAAGTTAAAATAACTCATTTGAAAAGGGACTGCAAAAAGCGAGAAAAACACAAAAACTGAATAACAAAGGAAGAATACGAACCACTTTGTGTGAAACAAACAAGCATTTTAACATCCTTCAAACAGCTGCAAAATCGTTTACAACAAAAGATACGGGCTGTTAATTCACAAGAAGGACATTTGATTCCGATAAATCAAAATGAAAATTGAACTCCTGTAAGCTTGGAAAGTGAGCTTGAATATTGAACTATCCCTCAAAGTAACAAAAATGTAACTCGAAAGGATATTATTAAACTAGAGAGAGTGCAGAAAATATTTACTAGGATGCCACCGGGACTTGATGGATTGAGTTATAAGGAGAGGTTGGATAGACTGGGACTTTTTTTCTCTGGAGCGTAGGAGGCTGGTGGGTGATCTTATTTTCCCAAAGGTAGGGGAAACTAGAGGGCATAGGTTTAAAGTGAGAAGGGAGATGTACAATAGTGTTCAGAGGGGCAATTGTTTGCACACAGAGGGTGGTAGGTGTCTGGAACAAGCTGCCAGAGCTGGTAGTAGATGCGGGTACAATTCTGTCTTTTAAACAGCATTTAGATAGTTACATGGGTACGATGGGTATCGAGGGATATGGGCCAAAATCCGGGCAATTGGGATTAGCTTAGGGGTTTAGAAAAATGGACAGTATGGACAAGTTTGGCCGAAGAGCTTGTTTCCATGCTGTAAGCCTCTATGACGATGACTCTATGACTGTGGAGCTAAATCGCGCACTGTTTTTTAAGTTGAATCCGGAAACAAAAGTACAAAGAAACCCAAAACATGACTCATGACGATATTATCTCGATTCTGATGGCGATGGTAAAAGTTTTGACTTGGTGTTTGTCAAATCAATGTCAGTGCAATTCTGAAATAACAGAACTTTATCGGTATGATGAAATCAGAAAGACGTTCAGATATTTGTGATGTTAGATATGTATGAAATGGATCACGTGAACAACTGAAGTCCTACAATCATATTCCAGCATTCAAATAGACCCAGTAACCTATTTTGCAATACGTCTCCCACAACAAAAGCCCTCGACTGGACTCCAGTCTTTAATTTACTCCCAGATATCACAGAAAACCGTGCGGACTCCAATACATTCTCATCTGTAATTCAACGGCAGGTAACTTGTGTTTTGAAGGCAAACCTCCCAGCGAATCCATTCATTAGATTCCAGCCTTAAAATGTTTTTAAAAATCTTTGGTTCGAAATGTCTTTCCTCTCACCGAAAATCCTTGGAGTGGGCACACTGTCCCTGAGGGCAATAACAGATAACAGAACGTTTTGCAGGCCAGGGTAAGAGTTCCAGCTTTCCAGTGAGTCCCTGTTTTATGGCTCAATGTGTGCATGATTACCAGTGTGAGCGCAGGGTTTGTGAAGCCATATTTCTTGAAAAGCTGGCTGCTGCTCTCTGTAAGAGTTTTAACAACACCAGGTTAAAGTCCAACAGGTTTATTTGGTAGCAACTTGATTGTGTGTCTCTGTGCCCTGTTTGAGAGCACATTTCCACTCCATCTGACGAGGGAGCAGCGCTCCGAAAGCTAAACACCGCATGCTGCTCTCTGCCCAGGGCTCACAAGAGTGAGATGTCACACGCAACTCTGAAATTTGTGGAGCTGCAAGAGACATCCCAAGTCGTTGTTTTATCTGTCCTTGAAACCAATCAAGCAGCCAATTAAGTCAAGACAATCATTCACATTCGAGTAATTGAACTTGCAAACCCCTTGCAATTGAAATATGCATTGGGACACCACAGGAAAGGCAATAGTATGAATGGGATATTTTAGTCCTGTGGTGGTATCAATTTCCTTATTTCTCAACAGAAAATAAGAGGGTATTAAATAGGAGAAACATATTGAGTAAATTGGCCCAGTGAGTAATGGTGCAAAACTGGTCCAGTTTTCCACAATCACTTGTGGTTGGGAACAGCCTCTATCAGTCATGCGCCATGTTGAAAAAGAAGAGGGGGGTCAATCCCCACAAGCATAACTTCGCAATCTTTTGAACTGACGCTGCATCTTCTTTATTTTTCTTGATTATCCACATTCTCGTCGCTCCGCAGTTCAGTTTCTTATTGATTCTAAAAGATTCGCTTCTTACTTTCGCCTTTTGCATTCAAATATCTTGGCACGGTGGTGCTAACCAACACGGCGGCAGCCAAAGATGAAGGAGAAACAGATGGAGAGGTGAAACTCAGCAGAGTTAGAGCGTCCTTCGCAGACAGAAAGGAAAATAGCAACAGCCAGCACCCTACTTCAAAAGCTTCAGTTGAGTTGCTGGAGACACTGGGGTACACTTCACATGTACACTTTAACTTCTAAACTGACCAAAAACAGAAGCATTCTTTCTGCAGTAATTTCACTCTCCATCCCACTCGATCGTCCAAATTTCACATTAACTGCTTGCAACATTATTGGTACCATATATATTGGGCAAATATAATCATGTCAAATTTTATATTTATTCTGGGATCAGACATATTTCAGCTCACGAATGTGGGGAAGTGGGTGGCATTGTGGTATTATCGCTTGTCTCGTCCTGGCAGAAAACCAGGCCATATCTGAAGGAGGAAACAGGATTCAAATCCTAACACGGCAGAAGTTGAAAAGTGAATGGAATAAATATCAGGCCATAAACACCAATGATGTCCATGAATCATTGTCAATTGACAGTAAACCTTGACAACAGTTTCAGGCAGAAATCTGCCATTTTACCTTGTCCGGCGCACTTGACTTCACAAGCTCAGCAATCTTGTTGACTCTTAAATACTCTCTGAAAAAGCCAAGCAAGAGACATATGTCAAGGGCATATAGGGATGGGAAATAAATGGACATTCATATAATTGCAGGTCGTGATTTCACAATATAACCCACATTTTTATTTTGATTCGATGACGACAGGCAAATTGACAAAATAAAGCAACAACATTTCTCCGTCAAATCATAGCAATTGAGACGAGGAGTAGATCACTCAAACCGGATCCATTATTCCATAAGATCATGACTGATCTGTTTGTGTCCAAATCTACATTCTGGCCATCCCCGATAACCTTTTGAGTCCCGTGTTAGGCAATAAACTATTTAACGATATTAACTCAATGATATTCACTGGCCCAGCCACCACCATTCTCCGAGAACAGAGAAAAGAAATCTTCCCATCTCCAAGTTGAACAGTGCCACACTGGCCCGATATTCTTGCACAAGTAGAAAACGGATTCCACTATTCACCCTGTGAAGCTGCCTCGGGATCTTATATGTTTGAAAATGATCACCAGTCACTCATTTATGTTCTCATAGATAAAGGCCCAAATGTCTAAAGTTTGCCTGTGATGTGCCTGGGAGTAAATATTGGAAGTTACATAGCGCACAGAAAATGATGGAGCCCACTTCAGCCCTCGAAATAAATATGCATCTCCAAACAATTATGTATTTCTCTATCACCAGATAATGCCTCCAGAAAAAAATAACGCCAACTGCAGCCAACAAAATAATCTCCCCATAATAATCATATGTCCCGAATACTGGAAAACATGTGGGTGCCCGCAATTAGGAGAAGATGCTAAAAACCCCATCGAAATAATTATTCCACTTCCAAGTTACTTACTGACAATCAAATATAACACAACTGCCTGCGTGTGGTTCCCGAAATGTTGGTCTTCGTTCTCATTCAATGTGCCTTGAACAGTGCCTTTTTAATAGATACCCACACAATACCAGCAGCTTTTTCTTTCTGCAGACAAATTCATTATCTACATCGCTCCAGTCTGCTGCAATAACACGCTTCATCTATAACTTTTTGCTGAATACTCATGACTTCTATACCTTCGTGATCCTCCGTGTAAATGAACACTGACCATGAGGAAACCGCTCGACAACTTAAAATCCCATTTAAGTCATGCACGTTTTCGCCATCCCCACCATGTACACCGAGAACTTCATCCTTCAGAAAAGTCCCACTGACATGTAATCATTCTCCCTTTGGAAACCCAGATTGCCCAAGCGCTGTCCATCTAAACAGCACTCCCCACGACCGTTTATATCCCATCCATCTGAGCAGTCTTCATGAGTAAACATCCACACTCTGGTGAGATTATCCCCGCACCCCCTTCCCAGTATTAGTTACAGAGTCATAGAGGTTTACAGCATTGAAACAGGCCCTTCGGCCCGACTTGTCCATGCCGCTCATTTTTTTAAACCCCTAAGCTAATTCCAATTGCCCGCATTTGGCCCATATCCCTCTATACCCATCGTACCCATGTAACTATCTAAATGCTTTTTAAAAGATAACATTGTACCCGCCTCTAATATTACATCTGGCCGCTTGCTCCAGACACCTACAACCCTCTGTGTGAAATAAATGCCCTTCTGAACAATTTTGTGGCTCGCCCATCTCATTTTAAACCTATGCCCTCTAGTTTTAGACTTCCCTACCTTTGGTGAAATATATTGATTATCTAGCTGATCTGTGCCCCTCATTATTTCATAGACCTGTATACGATCAGGCCTCAGCCTCCTACGCTCCGGAGAAATAAGTCCCAGTCTATCCAGCCTCTCCTTATAACTCCTTATAACTCAATCAATCAAGCCCCGGTAGTTTCCTGGTAAATCTTTTCTGCACTCTTTCTAGTTTCATAATATTCTTTCTACAATAGGGTGACCAGAATTGCACACAGTATTCCAAGTGTGGCCTTACCAATATCTTGTCCAACTTCAACAAGATATTCCAACTCCTGCATTCAATGTTCTGACCGATGAAACCAAGCATGCCGAATGCCGTCTTCACCACTCTGTCCACCTTTGACTCCACTTTGAAGGAGCTATGAACATGTACCCCTAGATCTCTTTGTTTTGTAACTCTCCCCAACGCTCTACCATTAACTGAGTAAGTCCTGCCCTCGTTCAATCTACCAAAATGCAACACCTCGCATTTTGCTAAATTAAACTCCATCTACCATTCCTCAGCCCACTGACCCAATTGATCAAGATCCCGTTGCAATTAAAGATAGCTTTCTTCACTTCCACGATGCCACCAATTTAGTGTAATCTGCAAACTTACTAACTATGTCCCCTATATTCTCATCCAAATCATTAATATGAATGACAAATAACAGTTGTCCCAGCACTGATCCCTGAGGCACAGGCATCCAGTTTGAAAAACAAATCTCGACAACCACCCTCTGGCTTCTGTCAAAAAGCCAATTTTGTAACCATCCAGATACCTCACCCTGGATCCCGTGAGATTCAACCTCATGCAACAATCTAACATGTGGTACCTTGTCAAAGGCCTTGCTAAAGTCCATGTAGACAACATCAGCTGCACTGCCCTCATCTCCTTTCGTGGTTACCCCTTCAAAAAACTCAATCAAATTTGTGAGACGTGATTTTCCACTCACAAAGCCATGCTGACTGTTCCTATCAGTACTGGCATGTCTAAATCCCTGTAGATCCTGTCTCTCAAAATATCTTCCAACAATTTACCTACCACAGATGTGATGCGCACTGGCCTGTAGTTCCCAACGGTTTTCCCTGTAGCCCTTTTTGAACAAAGGTACAACATTTGCCCCTCTTCAATCTTCAGGCTCCTCACCCGTGACTATCGATGATTCAAATATCTCGGCTAGGGGACCCGTAATTTCCTCCCTAGCCTGGCAAAATGTCCTGGGATACACTTCATCAGGTCCCGGGGATTTATCTACCTTGATGCGCTTTAAGACTTCCAGCACCTCCTTCGCTGTAACATGTACACTCCTCAATACATCACTATTTATTTCTCCAAGTTCCCTGACATCCATGCTTTGCTCAACAGTAAATACTGATGAGAATTATTCATTTAGGATCTCACCCATCTCTTGTGGACCGGACATAGATGACATTGTTGATCCTTAAGAGGCTCTACTCTCCCACCTGTTACTCTTTTGCCCTTGATATATTTTTCGAAGCTCTTTGGATTCTCCTTTGCCTTATCTGCCCAAACAATTTCGTGTCCCCTTTTTGCCCTCCTGATTTCTCTCTTAACTGTACTCCTACACCCCCTATACTCTTCAAGGGATTCAGTTGATTCCAACTGCCTATGCATGTCATGTGCCTCTTTCTTCTTCTTGACCAGGGCCTCAATATGCCGAGTCATCCAGGGTTCCCTCCTTCTGCCAGCCTTGCCCTTCACTCTAAGAGGAATATGTTTATCCTGAACCCTGATTAACACACTTTTGAAAGCGTGCCACTTACCAGTCGCCCCTTTGCCTTCCCACAGACTCCCCCAATTAACTTTTGAAAGTTCCTGCCTGATACCATCAAAATTGGCCTTGCCTTAATTTAGATTTTTAACTTTTGGGCCAGACCTATCATTCTCCATCGCTATCTTAAAAGTAATAGAATTATGGTCACTGGTCCCAAAGTGATCCCTCACGAACACTTCTGTCACCACAAACTGAATGAGAAATTTCTCCTGAATGCACTCAACAAATTTCACTCCATCCAAGCCTCTAATACTATGGCTGTCCCAACCAATGCTGGGAAAGTTAAAATCTCCGACTATGACCACCCTATTTTTCTAACCGGATTTCATGGACGAATAAGACCTCATTATGCTGAATGGGAAACTAGAATTGGCTGAAGTGCATGTGATCCTCAGGGATTATTGTTGATACGTATCTCGTAAAATGATTGTTGTTAAGCTCATATAAGGCAGGAATGATCGATGAGAAAACTATTTTTAATCTGTTTTGAATTGTAAACATCAGATCTATTCAGGGTGGTCCGGTTTCTCCATTTGAGAGCTGACTCGAACCTTTGATGATCACTTGGCAGCTGCTGGTTAAATAAAGTTAGGTCATTGTTACAGAAACACTGGCTTCGTGAATGTTCTATGGTCTGAGATTTCCTGACAGTACTGGTCAACTCGGCTACCCCACCAATAGGCCATCAAGAGGATTTAAGGTCTGAGCTTAAATAATCAAAAGCCTTCAGGAAACGTTTAGAACATTAGGTCAACTGGCTAAAGGTGTTTAGTGTTTTAAGTGTTATACGTTTTACTTTTTTATTAACCTGTGACCTTTAATATGCAACAGATTGTCATCGACGTTAGGAAGTGTAAAGGAGAACATGCCCCTGTCTACATCAACGGGGACGAAGTAGAAAGGGTCGAGAGCTTCATGTTTTTAGTGTCCAGAACACCAATAACCTATCCTGGTCTCCCCATGCCGAAACTATAGTTAAGAATGCCCACCAACGCCTCTGTTTTGTCTGAAGATGATGGAAATTTGGCATATCAGCCACGACTCTCACCATCATTTACAGATGCAGCATAAAAAGCATTCTTTCTGCTTGTATCACAGCTTGGTCTGGCTCCTGCTCTGCCCAAGACCGCGAGGAAGTACAAAAGGTGGTCAATGTAACCCAATCCATCACGCAAACAGTCTCACATCCATTGACTCTGTCTACCCTTCCCGTTGCCTCGGCAAAGCAGCCAACATAATTAAGGACCCCAAGCACCCCGGCCATTCTCTCTTCCACGTTATTCCGTCGGGAAAAAGATACAAAAGTCTGAGGTCGCATACTAATCGACTCAATGACAGCTTCTTCCCTGCTGCCGTCAGAATTTGGAATGGACTTACCTTGCATTTAGTTGATCTTTCTCTGCATCCTAGCTATGACTGCAACTCTACACTCTGCACTCTCTCATTTCCTTCTCTATGAGCTGCATGGTTTGTGTTTATAGCTCAAGAAACAATATTTTTTCAGTGTATGATAATACATGTGAGCAAGAAATCAAATCAAATCAAATCAAACCATCATCATAATTGTTTTAAGATCTATTTATTGCGATTTTAGATGAATCACGTTTCATACAGAGTGCACACCTTTTATGGCAGCTGATTCAAGTTTCCCTTTGGGATTATGATAGCCTGCCATTGACCAGCTGAATTGCCTAAAGGATGCAGTTGTTTGATTCGGGTGTGACAACCAATTCAAGTGTTAATCAGTTTGTACATTCCATTTCATCACGGTGAACTGTGTGACAAGTAAGAGGGGCAGAGAGCGGGTTTAATTTGAACAACTGTGATTCCAGCCACCACCCCCTACGCCTCCCCCCAACCCGCAACACGTACCCATTAAAGAAAGCGGTTTTTCATTTCTGAATTCATCTTTTGTATGTGGTCGTGTGTTTTCCACAAACCATCAATTTGCAGTGATCTAATTCTATATGGAAATTCCGCCAGTAAAATCGGGACCAGGAAAGATAAGAGGCTTTGGTTATTTTCCATATGCAGCAAACAGAACAAGAGTTTTTCGCAACTCGTGGTATTTTTTTGCATTGAAACAAACAAAGATGAATAACGGAAATAAAGTTGTACGCAGCAAGAGCACAATAACAAAAAAACATAATGGTTATAGCTTTCTTGTGAGCCCAGAATCCATAATCAAAAACCCACTGATGTGTGCCTTCATAACTCAGAAGGCTGAAGTTGGTGGAGGGTGATGCTCTCTTTCAGACATAGATTCTGTTATTTGATGTATCCCTGTGACAACAAATTCGATGATTAATTCACAATTAATTGTAACATTGGACAGTGTAACAGATGCAGGCTGTATGAGATTATCTATCATTTTACATTCGATCTGTTAACACTGCATTAATTTTCTTTTGTTGCATTGAATTTCGAAGCAGCTTGATAGACAATATACAGGTGAAGAAATCTGTGTTCCAATCGAGAAACGAAATTCTAAGTCGCAAAATGAAATAATAGTTATCAGGATATGTAAATCTGTCGAAGCACACAGAGTTGAATAAACTTTCATAAGAACATAAGAACATAAGAAATAGGAGCAGGAGTAGGCCATCTAGCCCCTCGAGCCTGCCCCGCCATTCAATAAGTTCATGGCTGATCTGACGTGGATCAGTACCACTTACCCGCCTGATCCCCATAACCCTTAATTCCCTTACCGATCAGGAATCCATCCATCCGCGCTTTAAACATATTCAGCGAGATAGCCTCCACCACCTCAGTGGGCAGAGAATTCCAGAGATTCACCACCCTCTGGGAGAAGAAGTTCCTCCTCAACTCTGTCTTAAACCGACCCCCCTTTATTTTGAGGCTGTGTCCTCTAGTTTTAACTTCCTTACTAAGTGGAAAGAATCTCTCCGCCTCCACCCTATCCAGCCCCCGCATTATCTTGTAAGTCTCCATAAGATCCCCCCTCATCCTTCTAAACTCCAACGAGTACAAACCCAATCTCCTCAGCCTCTCCTCATAATCCAAACCCCTCATCTCCGGTATCAACCTGGTGAACCTTCTCTGCACTCCGTCCAATGCCAATATATCCTTCCTCATATAAGGGGACCAATACTGCACACAGTATTCCAGCTGCGGCCTCACCAATGCCCTGTACAGGTGCATCAAGACATCCCTGCTTTTATATTCTATCCCCCTCGCAATATAGGCCAACATCCCATTTGCCTTCTTGATCACCTGTTGTACCTGCAGACTGGGCTTTTGCGTCTCATGCACAAGGACCCCCAGGTCCCTTTGCACGGTAGCATGTTTTAATTTGTTTCCATTGAGATAGTAATCCCATTTGTTATTATTTCCTCCAAAGTGTATAACCTCGCATTTCTCAACGTTATACTCCATTTGCCATATCCTCGCCCACTCACTCAGCCTGTCCAAATCTCTCTGCAGATCTTCTCCGTCCTCCACACGATTCACTTTTCCACTTATCTTTGTGTCGTCTGCAAACTTCGTTACCCTACACTCCGTCCCCTCCTCCAGATCATCTATATAAATGGTAAATAGTTGCGGCCCGAGTACCGATCCCTGCGGCACGCCACTAGTTACCTTCCTCCAACCGGAAAAACACCCATTTATTCCGACTCTTTGCTTCCTGTCGGATAGCCAGTCCCCAATCCACTTTAACACACTACCCCCAACTCCGTGTGCCCTAATCTTCTTCAGCAGCCTTTTATGGGGCACCTTATCAAACGCCTTTTGGAAATCCAAAAACACCGCATCCACCGGTTCTCCTCCATCAACCGCCCTAGTCACATCTTCATAAAAATCCAACATGTTCGTCAAGCACGACTTTCCCCTCATGAATCCATGCTGCGTCTGATTGATCGAACCATTTCTATCCAGATGCCCTGCTATCTCCTCTTTAATAATGGATTCCAGCATTTTCCCTACTACAGACGTTAAGCTGACCGGCCTATAGTTACCCGCCTTTTGTCTCCTTCCTTTTTTAAACAGCGGCGTAACATTAGCTGTTTTCCAATCAATCGGCACTACCCCAGAATGCAACGAGTTTTGATAAATAATCACTAACGCATCCACTATTACCTCTGACATTTCTTTCAATACCCTGGGATGCATTCCATCCGGACCCAGGGACTTGTCCACCTTCAGTCCCATTAGTCTACCCAGCACTGCCTCTCTGGTAACATTAATTGTATTAAGTATTTCTCCTGCTGCCAACCCTCTATGGTTAATATTTGGCAAACTATTTGTGTCCTCCACCGTGAAGACCGACACAAAAAACTTATTTAAAGACTCAGCCATATCCTCATTTCCCACTATTAACTCCCCCCTCTCGTCCTCCAAGGGTCCAACATTCACTCTAGCCACTCTATTCCTTTTTATATATTTATAAAAACTTTTACTATCATTTTTTATATTAGTTGCTAGCCTAGCTTCATAGTCTATCCTTCCTTTCTTTATCGCTTTCTTAGTCTCTCTCTGTTGTTTCTTAAATTTTTCCCAATCACTTGTTTCTCCACTATTTTTGGCCACTCTGTACGCAGCTGTTTTTATTTTAATACTCTCCTTTATTTCCTTCGTTATCCACGGCTGGTTCTGGTTTCAGGATATTGCTACAGCGTGCATTATTGATAAGGCACATGAGTATGTTTTAGCAATTAGTTGCGTTATTGGGCTTGATATTATTGCCTGGGGTCCATGTTCCTGTTTGTTTTGATATCGTGCTAGATAATGATGCACATTGCATTTTTACTACAGTTGTTCTCATATAACTGCCGAGGGAGATCGGCCTCACTTGCTTTGTCATTCTGACTTATTCACTCAGTCGGTCAGGCGGCCTTGCTTGCTCAGTTAGCCTCACTTGCTTGGTCAGTCTTCATTTATCTTTTGGCCTGTCTGCCTTATTCAATCGATCGGAAAGTCGGCCTCACTTGCTCGGTCAGTCAGTCGCCCTCGCTCACTTGGTATATGTATCGGTCTCAGCATTCAACCTCACTCATTTGGTTGGTCATTCAGCCACACTGGCTTGCTTGGTCATTTGTTTATTTGTTTTTTAGTCACAAGTCACATTAACACTGCAATGAAGTTACTGTGAAATTCCCCGAGTCGCCGCAATCCGGCGCCTGTTGGGGTCAATGCACCGAATCAGCACGTCTCTCAGAATGTGAGAGGAAACAGGAGCACTCCGAGAAAATCCACACAGACACGAGGAGAACGTGCAAGCTCCACACAGACTGTGGCCCAAGCCGGGATTCGATCCCGGGTCCCTGGCTCTGTGATGCAGCAGTGCTGAACACTTTGCCACCGCGCCACCCAGTAAGCTTCACTCGGCCAGTTCGTCAGTCGGCCTCACTCCTCACTCAGTCTGCATTACTCGCTCAGTCATTCAGTAAAATATAACCTTCCCTTCATGAACCCATGCTGCGTCTTACCAATGGGACAATTTATATCCAGCTGTCTCGCTATTTCTTCCTTGGTGATAGATTCAAGCATTTTCCCTACTGTAGACGTTAAGCTAACCGGCCTATAGTTACATGCCTTTTGTCTACCTTCTTCTTGAAAGAGTGGCGTCAGTTTTGCTGTTTTCCAATCTGCGGGAACAACCCCAGAGTCCAGCGCATTTTGGTAAATTGGTGCATTTGCTATTTCTGCCGCCATTTCCTTTATTACCCTGGCATGCATTCCATCAGGACCAGGAGACTTTTCTACAATTAGCCCCATTAACATGTCCAACACTACCTCTTTCGTGATAATGGTAGTTTCTCGGTCCTCACTTGCCAGAGACTTCCTGTCATCAATTTTCGGCATGTTATTTGTGTCTTCCACTGTGAAGACCGACACAAAATACCTGTTCAATGCCTCAGCCATTTTCTCATTTCCAGTTATCACAATCCCCCTTCTCATCCTATAAAGAACCAATGTTTTCTTGAGCTGCTCTTTTTCGTTTTGTACATTTGTGAAAATGTTTGCGATCCGTTTTTATATTCTGAGCTCGTTTACTCTCATAATCCATATTAGTTTTCTTTATAGCTTTTTTCATGGCTTTCTGTTAACCGTTAAAGATTTCCCAATCCTCTAATTTCCCAATACTCTTTGCCACTTTGTATGCATTTTCTTTCAATTTGATACCCTCCCTCATGTCCTTAGATACCCATGGCCGATTCTACAGTCCTTCCTTATCACGGGTATATACGTTTACTGAGCACTATGAAAGATCGCTTTGAAAGTACTCCACTGTTCTTCAATTCTCCAACCATAAAGTTTTTGCTCCAAGTCTACCTTAGCCAACGCCTCCCTCATTCATTTGTAGTCACCTTTGTTGAAGCACAAGACACTGGTATTGAATTTTACCTTCTCACGCTCCATTTGCATTTTGAATTCAACCATACTGTGATCGCTGTTTCCGAGAGGATACCTCATTGCAATATCATTAATTATTCCTATCTCATTGCACAGGACCAGATCTCGGACAGCTTGCTCCCTCGGAAGTTCAATTACATACTGTCCACGGAAGCTATTGCGGATACATTCTATGAACTCTTCCTCAACTCTGCCTTGGCCGACTTGGTTTGACCAATTGATCTGTAGATTAAAATCCCCCACGATAATTGCTGTACCATATATACATGCAGAATTTATTTCTCTGTTTATTTCTCGCCCCACCATGATGTCATTATTTGGTGGCCTATAGACTATGCTCATCAGTGACTTTTTCTTCTTACTATTTCTAAATTCCACCCAAATGGATTCAACCTTTTGGTCCATAGAACCTATACCATCTCTCACTACCGCCCTGATGTCATCCTTAAATATCAGAGCTACACCACCTCCCTTCCTTCCTGTCGGTCCCTCCAAACAGTCTGATAGCCCTGGACATTTAACTCCCAATCTTGACCATCCAGCAACCATGTCTCTGAAATGTCCACCAAATCACACTCGTTCACAATGATTTGCGCCGCCAACTCATTTACCTTGTTTTGAATGCAACGAGCATTCAGATAAAGTGCCCTGCAGCTAGTTTTTGGACCTCCATTTTGGATTCTAACACTTCCTGAGTTCTCCTTCCTTTTAACTTTTTTCCTGATTTTTGTTGTAGTTGGCCTCACTTGCTCGGTCAGTCAGTTGGCCTTGCTCAGCTTGTGGCTGGTGCTGCTGTACAGCACCTGCTTGTGCAAAACCAGTTACCTCACATCCTAGGTACCCCCTCTCCCCCCCCCCCCCCCCCCCCGCCCTCCAACCATGAACCATTATTCCTGATTGGAGGATTTGTATCCAATCTGTGTAAGTGATGAAGATGATGACCATGCTGACTGGCCAATGAAGTGGCAGAAACACTGGGAACTGGTGAGGGGTTGTGACGATGGGCAGTTTGGCTGACCAATGGAAAAGGAGAAATGGCAAATGGCCCATTTCTGTCCAGTCAGTGTCAAGAACCACAATGATGGATAAGCGGAGTGATCAGTTTCAGAGCACAGCTAACGGCGATGTTTCATCGGTCCAATCCGTATGAGGATGGTTGGTGTCGTACAGTTTGAAAGTCCAAGAGGAAAATAGAGAGGTCGTGCGGGTGGGTTTTCCTCTCAGCTTTAAATGAATTGAAGTGTTTTAGTGAAGGGAAATTTCAACACATTTTTCATCTGCTGTCTGAACTGAGTCTGTGTCACAGCATAAATTGCAGTGTTTGTGCAGCAACTCAGGAGCTGCAGCATGAAGCCGAATTCCATAAAGCAAGAGGGAAAGTATTCAGTATGATACCCCAACCACGAAAGCCGTTCAGAAGTCGTATAAACCATGGTCATTGACCATAACAGCATGAAATTGGCTGAAATTGAAAGCAGTAAAATGATAGATTTCCTTCGACTCTCCATCTCGGGGTCTCTGGGATTCTCCCCACTGCTGTGAGCTCGGAGTCTCCTGCGGGCTCTGCTGCTCACTAAAATATGTCTGATGGTGAAGACATTGAGCAGCAAAATCAGGACAAATGGAACACATGGGTTCAGAATGTAGTGGAGCAACACGATTACAACCCAGGCCAGGGACTCCTCAACATATCGGGGAGAATCACAAAACCAGGGTATATTCGACAGCCAATAATTACTGGATAACATAAAATACCAGAAAATGTTCTTTGAAAAGCTGAGCACACTCACTGTTCCCAGAACCACAGCTGCCGTTTTCTCATTGCAATATTTACTTTTCAGCTTGGGACAGCAAATGGCCACAAATCGATCAAAGGTGAAAGTGACGGTGAACCAGACAGAACAATCAGTGGCTGCAAAAAGCAGGACGGCGTGGATATTACACGTGGGTATCGATTTCACGAATATAAAATGTTCCGCATAAACAATGGGAATGTGTCTCAATATCAGGTCAAGAAAAACGACCATTAGATCCCCCAATGACATGGCGACCAGGTATCGAGTGACGCATTTGGACAGACCACAGTTCCGGATCTTCAGCGTCACAAATGTGAGCATGTTCACTGGAAGGCAAAGAAATAAAAAGTAAAATCATACAACAGGCTCGAGATGAAATCATTAATTTCACTGAGATCGTGTTGACAAAGACGCACAAATACACACACACACACACACACAAACAATCTCTCCGAGAGACACAGGAACACAAACCCACTCACAAACTCTCCTTGAGACTCAGAAACACAAACTCTCCTAGCCGCGCAAGAACACGCCCCCCCCCCTCCCCCCGCCCGTACACACACAAATATTCGTAGAGGCACAGGAACACAAACAAAACCCAAACTCTCCTAGAGGCACAAAAACACACACACACACACACACAACCTCCTCGGGGAGACAGGAACACATCCACACACATAAACAGACAAACACTCCTGTAGAAACTGGAACATAAACACACATGCACAAATCCTCCGAGAGGCAGAGGAACACAAGTCCAAACACAAAAACGCTCCAAGAGGCACAAGAATGCACAGTCTCCGGCAGACACAGAAACACAAACACAAACCCACAAACTTTCCTAGAGACACCGTAATGTGATTCCAGACACAATATCTCCTAGACCCACAGGAACGGAAACCCACACAAACTTTCCGAGAGACACAATAACACACACACCCACACAATCTCTCCCAGAGACACAGGACACAAACACACACAAACAAACTCTCCTAGAGACAGAGGAACACAAACACATGCATACAAACATTCATAGAGACACAGGGTGACAAACGCAGATCCAAAGCCTCCGAGAGGCAGAGGTACACAAACCCACACATACAAACTCTCCGAGAGACATTAGAACACAAGCACACATGGGAGGTGAAGGGCCAGTGGTATCATCACTCGATCATTCACCCCAAACCCAGACATTGTTCTGGGGACCTGGGTTCGAATCCCGCCACGGCAGATGGTGGAATTTAAATTCAGTAAAATAATCTGGAATTATGAGTCTACTGATGATCATGAAAACATTGTCGATTGTCAGAAAAAAACCATCTGGTTCACTAATGTCCTTTTGTGCCGTCCTTACCCAGTCTAGCCTACATGTGACACCAGAGCCACATTAATGTGTTTGACTCCCAACTGCCTATGAAACTGCCGAGCAAGCCACTCATTTGTAACAATCGCAACAAAGTCTCCACAAAGAAATGAAAATGGACGGACAACCTGGCATCAACCGAAGCACTGGAAAAGACAACGGCAAATCAAACAGCCCTGTCGACCCTGGAACATCCTCCTTACTAACATCTGGGGCTAGTGCCAAATTTGGAAGAGCTGTCTCACAGACTAATCAAGCAACAGCCTGACATAATCATTCTCACGGAATCATAACTTATAGGTAACACTCCAGGTATCACCGCTACCATCCCTCGATTTGTCCTGTCCCATCGGAAGGACAGACCGTGCAGATGTGGCGGCACAGTGGAACACAGTTGGGAAGGAGTTGCCCTGGGAGTCCTTAACATCGACTCTGGACCCCATCAATTCTCATGTCTTCATTTAAACATCGGCAAGGAAAACTCTTACTGGTCTCCATTTACCGCCCACATTTGGCTGATGGATCAGTATTCCACCATATTCAACAACACTCGGAGGTCGCACTGAAGGTAGCACGGACGCAGAATGTACTCTGGGTGGGGCATTTCAATGTCCACCACCAAGAGTGGCAGCAGCACTAGTGATCGAGCTGGTCAGGTCCGAAAGTATATAACTGCTAGACTGGGTCTGTAACAGATGGTGAATGAACCAACAAGAGGAAATCACATACTTGACTTCATGCTTTCCAATCTGCCAGCTGCAGATGCATCGGCTCATGATGGAATCGGTAAGAGTGACAACCACACAGTCCTTGTTGAGACGAAGTCCCGCCTTCACATTGAGAATAACCTCCACTGCTTTGTGTGGCACGATGCATGATGAATGGGATAGATTTTGAACCGATATTGCAAATCAAGACTGGGCATCAATGAGGCGCTGTGACCATCAACAGCAGTGGAATTGTACTCCACAATCTGCAACCTCATGGACCGGCATATCCCCCACTAAACAATACCATCAAGCCAGGGGATCAACCCTGGTTCAAGGGAGAGTGTGGAATGGCATTCCAGGTGCAGAAGCAGGCATACCTAAAAATACCTAGTGAAGCTACCAAGCAGGACTACTTGCGTGCCAAATGGCGAAAAAACAATTGATAGAGAGAGCTCGGCGATCCCACAACCAACGGATCAGATCTAAGGTCTTGGACGTCCAGTCCTTCCACATCCAGTCGAGAATGATAGTGGACAATTAAGCAACTCACTGGAGGAGGAGACTCCACAGATACCCTCATCCTAAATTATGGAGGAACCCAGCACATCAGTGCAAAAGATAAGGCTGAAGTATTCGCAGCAATCTTCAGCCAGACGTCACGACTGGATGAACCATCTCTGACGCCTCCAGTGTTCCCCAGCATCTCCAACGCCAGTTTCCAGCCAATTCGATTCACAGCACGTGATTTCAAGAAACAGTTGAAGACACTGGATACTGAAAAGGCAATGGACCCTGACAGCATTGTGGCAATAGAACTGAAGACTTTTGCGCCAGAACATGCCGATCCTCTGTCCAAGCTCTTCCAGTACAGTTACATCTACATAACACTGGCATCAATCAACAATGTAGAAAATTGCCCGGGTATGTCCTGTACACAAAAAGCAGGACAAATCTAACCCAGAGTGTTACCGCCCAATCAGTCTACACTTGATCATCAGGAAAAGTAATGGAGGACGTCATCAACAGTGCTATCAAGCAGCATCTGCTCAGCAGTAACCTGCTCAGTTCCGCCCAGTTTGGGTTTCGCCAGTTTCACACAACTCTTGACCTCATTACAGCCTTCGTTAAAACATGGACAAAAGAGCTGAATTCCAGTGGTGAGGTGAGAATGACAGCCCTTGACATCAAGCTCGGCAGAGTGTGGCATCAATGAGCCCAAGCGAAACTGGAACGAATGGTTTTCAGAGGGCAAACTCCCAGGTTTGAGTCATGCCTGATACATATGAAGATGGTTGTGGTTGTGGAGGGTCAGTCATCTCAGTTCCAAGATATCTCTACAGGAGTCCCTCATGGTAGTGCCCTAGGTCCAACAATCTTCAGCTAATTCATCAATGACTTTCCCTCCATCATAAGGTCAAAAATGCGGATGTTCCCCGATGATTGCACAATGTTTAGCACCATTCGTGACGCCTCATATACTGAAAGAGTGCATGTTCAAATGCAACATGATCTGGACAATATCCAGGCTTGGCTGACAAGTGGAAAATAACATTTGCGCCACACAAATGCTCGGCAACGACCATCACCAATAAGAGACATTCTAACCACTGCCCTTTGAAATTCAATGGTGGAACCATCGCTGAATCCCCCACTGTCAACATCGGTGAGGTTACCATTGACCAGAAACTCAACTGGCCTCACCACATAAACACAGTGGTTCCAAGAGCAGGTCAAAGGCTCGGGATACTGCGGCGAGTAATTCACCTCCTGACTCCCCAAAATCTATCCACTATCTACAAGGCAGGAGTTTGATGGAAGAGTCCACTTGCCTGGATAGGTGCAGCTCAAACAACACTCGAGAAGCTTGCCACCATCCAGGGCAAAGAAGCCTGCTTGATTGATACCACATCGACAAACATGCAATCCATCCACCACCAACGCTCAGTAGCATCTACAAGATGCACGACAGCAATTCACCAAAGATCCTTGGGCAGCATGTTCCAAACCCACGAACACTTGCATCTGGAAGGCCAGGGCAGCAGATATATGGGAATGCTACGACCTGCAAGTCGCCTCCAAGTCACTCACCTCCTTGACTTGGAAATATATCGCCGTTCCTTCACAGTCGCTGGGTCAAAACCCTGGAATTCTCTCCTTAACAGCATTGTGGGACAACCCACAGAACATGGACTGCAGCCATTCAAAAGGCAGCTCACAATTACCTTCTCAAAGCCACCAGGGATGGGCAATGAATGCTGGCCAGACAGCGACGCCCATGTCACACGAATGAACAAAAAAAGCGCAAATTCTCCGAGAGACACAGGAACACAAACAGATGCACACAAATTCTCCTCGAGGCAGAAGACAACAAACTCACACACACAAACTCTGCTCGAGTCACAGGAACACAAAGTCACACATACAATTTCTCCTGGAGGAACAGGAACACAGGCGCACGCACACAAATTCTCCGTGAGTCAAAGGAACACACACTCAAAATCTCCGAAATACACAGGATTGCAAAGTCACAGAAACACAAACCGACAAAGGCACAGAAAAAAGGAAACAGTCTCCAAGACAAATACACTCCCCGCGATTCTCCGAGCCTCTCCACTACTTTAGCATCACAGCTGGCTGAGAGACGCAAGCGGAGGATGTCTCGCGGGCTTCCCGCTTGCCGCTGTCACCTTTGTGACTCTCTGGAAACCGGATATCCGGCGCCGTCAGCTCCACGCCAGAAATCGGCAGGGCGGCACGGTAGCACCGGGGTTAGCACTGCTGCTTACAGGTCCAGAGACTTGGGTTCGATTCCCGGCTCGGGTCACTGTCTGTGTGGAGTTTGCACATTATCCTTGTGTCTGCGTGGGTTTCCTCCGGGTGCTCCGGTTTGCTCCCACAGTCCAACGATGTGCGGGTTAGGTTGATTGGCCATGCTAAAATTGCCCCTTAGTGTCCTGAGATGTGTAGGTTAGAGGGATTAGCGGGTAAAATATGTAGGGATATGAGGGTAGGGCCTGGGTGGGATTGCGGTCGGTGCAGACTCGATGGGCCGAATCGCCTCTTCCTGCACTGTAGGGTTTCTATGACATGCAGGACGAAACCCACCCACGCACACACGCAGACTAACAAATTTGCACCCACCCCAACATTCACACACTTACACTGAAAGCAAACCGTCACACAAAGGCATACAAAGAGCCACAACCACACACACCCGCACCGAGAACCAGCCCCACACACATACACTGACAGGCACAAACATGCACACACACACACACACACACACACTGCTATAATATCCAAGTCAGAAACTCCAAACTGTTTTATGAGGTCCTCCTGGATCATAAATATTACAATTTGAAGAGATGAAATGTTCCAAACAAACAAACCTCCATATCAACATATCCCAGTCAAAGGTTTAACAGCTAAAAAAAAGACTGTCCACGTGATGCTGGAACTTAGTCCTTTGTTTGGAGAATTGAAAGCCTGACTTTGCAGCCTTTTAACTCCAACTGCTCTCGAGATAGAGACAATGCCATTGCTGGACACTTTTCTGTTCTCAGCAAAGCACTTCAAGAGACAGAGACACTTTAGTTGCTCGCTAGCAAAACACCAACAGTCGAAGTTTCAGTCCAAGAAGACCAGCTTTCAGCATGCCAGAATAATTTACATTACTGTGGAGGGAAGCACAGAAACAGAATTGTTCAGTCTGATGTCCAAGCACCTTCTAAACCAAAAGTGCATCCAGCAGCCCAAAACTCAAAGTTAGACCATAAGACCATAAGACATAGGAGCGGAAGTAAGGCCATTCGGCCCATCGAGTCCACTCCACCATTCAATCATGGTTGATTTCAACTCCATTTACCCGCTCTCTCCCCATAGCCCTTAATTCCTCGAGAAATCAAGAATTTATCAATTTCTGTCTTGAAGACGCTCAACGTCTCGGCCTCCACAGCCCTCTGTGGCAATGAATTCCACAGACCCACCACTCTCTGGCTGAAGAAATTTCTCCTCATCTCTGTTCTAAAGTGACTCCCTTTTATTCTAAGGCTGTGCCCCCGCGTCCTAGTCTCCCCTGTTAATGGAAACAACTTCCCTACGTCCATCCTATCTAAGCCGTTCATTATCTTGTAAGTTTCTATCAGATCTCCCCTCAACCTCCTAAACTCCAATGAATATAATCCCACGATCCTCAGACGTTCATCGTATGTCAGGCCTACCATTCCTGGGATCATCCGTGTGAATCTCAAGTTAAACAACTCCTGTTAACTGAGCTGTCAATTATTCTTTCTCCGACTATTCAGGATCATAAGAATCCCAGGAAGAGCATGAGTCCCAAGGTAAAAATAAACAAAACCTCATTTAAACCATAAGGGACTTTGAAGCAGAGAGATCTGAGTCCGCTTATAGCACAGTGGTTAGCACTGCTGCTTCACAGCTCTAGCGTCCCGGGTTCGATTCCCGGCTCGGGTCACTGTCTGTGTGGAGTTTGCACATTCTCCTCGTGTCTGCGTGGGTTTCCTCCGGGTGCTCCGGTTTCCTCCCACAGTCCAAAGATGTGCGGGTTAGGTTGATTGGCCAGGTTTTTAAAAAATGCCCCTTAGAGTCCTGGGATGCGTAGGTTAGAGGGATTAGCGGGTAAAATATGTGGGGTGGGATTGTGGTCGGTGCAGACTCGATGGGCCGAATGGCCTCCTTCTGCACTGTAGGGTTTCTATGATTTCTATGATTTCAGAAACATGATTAAAAATACAGTTCTCAAAGACAAACTAGCGTGACACCTCCCGCTTCAGAAATAAATGGACTATCAACATTCAAAGATGGTTTCATGTTTAAAACCTTTCTGTTTCACGCTGCGACTATTCTGCAACAAACGCATATGCCTGATACAAAATCAAAACATGCTGAGATTACACTACTATACTCATTTCTGTCCTTGTTTTCCACTGAAACACCTTTTAAAATCACATATTTGACGAACCGATTGATCTACAAACTCCTTCAGTTCTTAATCCGACATTGATTCTCAATCCAAATGCACTTTCGTTGTTGTGATGATAAATTAGCTTTGGTAATGTTCTCCAAGAACTTGGCAGGATCAGGAGGAGAAAACGATCTGGGTCATTCGGAAATGTAATTTTATCTCTGTCATCTTTCTTATTCATTGGCCAGAACTCCTCCTCTGGTAAGCAATTAGAACACTTTGTTTGACCTTGATCTTACGTCATCAGTTTCTGCATATTCTTTGGCAAAGACGCACAACAATTTGTCTTCATTGCTGTCAGATCACATTTTGACTGTGCTTTCAAAGATCACTACTGTGCAAACCAGTTAAATTTACTCGAACACCAACTGTATACAGTCCTGTTTCACTCGGTAGCCACATCTCTGCTCACTATACAGAATCATTATGCCAGCAGTTCATTTAAATGGTGGCACAATCTTGGAAAACAGTCTTACTTCACGCTGTTGTACCTTGATCGGTTCACATTAGCCCGATGCTTCCACTCCTCAACCTCCTTTTTGAGATTACACATGACTGTTAATGCATCTGCATTTCTCTTTGTATCGGTTATGAGCAGCTTTTTTTTTCATCATCCTGCAATTTACATTCAGACAATTTGAACAAATCAGCAACGGTCAGATTGGCTTGTATGTCTCCACACCTGCTCAATATCTTTGTTCACATCATTGTTCTCCTTCTCCACCTCCACCTCCACTAATTTAATGTGATTGATCGAGACTTTCGGCTGCTGAATCCTGGACAAAGTAAACATCAGCTTTTCCTTCTGAGCCTGTGCCAAATGTGTAAGGTACTCGCGAGTCCTATTCGCGATGTGGGCGGGGCTGAGCGCACCCGAATCGATCGGAGCTCTGAACTGCGCATGCGCAGTTAGAAAATAAATTGAAAAAGCGCGCCATGTCAGATCGCTCCCCGGCCGTAAACAGTGGAGAAAGCGACCCAGGAGCAAAAACCGGGAGTAATGGCCCCAACAGACATCACGGTCCCCCTTATCCACCCACCCACCCACGACCCAAACCGATCGTGACCCCCTGCCCCCTTCCCCCCCACAGATTGCCCGCAGAGTGGCAGCCCACCCTCCCCTGCCCTCCCCCATTCCCCCCACCAGAGATCCATTCGGCCTCCCCCTACTCCCCCCCCCCCAGAGATACAGCTTATCCGCCTCCCTCCTGCCCACCCCCCCTGCCCAAGAGATTGATCTGGCCTAACTCCGCCGCACCCCCAAGAGAATGATCTGGTCTCACTGCCCTCCCTCCCCCCACAGCAATACAACTGACCCGCCTCCTCCTCCCTCACGGACTCCTCCCCAGACAATGATCTGGCTTCAATCCCCTTCCCCATTGCCCTCGCAGAGGTACATCTGACCCGCATCTTCCTCCATCCACCCCCCTCACCAGACAATGAGCTGGCCGCCTCCCTACCCCCACCCCGCCCCCAAGCAGACAACGATCTGAGTCATAGAGCCGTTGGAAGCTCTGAACGCACCTCTTCAGCTGCTGGAGCGCCAGAATTAGACTTTTATTCAGCATGTCCGTTTCAGCGAGACTCTGGATTGGCGAACGCTGGGTCAAGGGCGAAATGCTGATAAAGCTGGGCGGGCTTTTCATTAATTCAATTGAAATGCATGCAAATGCATTTAAATCGCCATTGTGCCGTTTCGGGCATGATTCGGATCGCGGCCATTTTGTAAAAATACAGTTAACATATCACAATAACTTTTACCAATTGAACACAAGAAAAAAAAACAACCATGATACTGTATAAACTTTGACAAGTATATGGAATGATCCAACCAAACAAACCTCGTTATAAACATACCCCTACCACAGGTTTAACACAGAAAATGAGACGACACACGTGAGGCTGGAACTTCGTCCTTTCGTTGGAGAATTGAAACTCTGACTTCGCAGCCTTGCAGTCTCCAGCAGCCCTCGACACAGAGTCAATGCCATTGCTGGCCTATAATTGTTCCCAGCAAGTGACTTGAAGAGTCGGATACACTCTTATTACATGCTAGCAAACCAACAACAGCAGAGCTTTTCGCTCCAGGAAGGTAAGAAGACCGATGTCCAGCCTGCCAGCAGTTTAACATACAACACGATGGAGAGAAACGCAAAAATAACTGTCTTTCAGACTGATGTCAAAACACCTTCAAACCAAAACTGCAGCCAGCCCAAAACTCAAAGTGGAAGAACTCATGTCACCTGACCGAGCAATCATTCGTTCTCCAACAATTCAGGGTCATAGAAATTGCGGGAAGTGCATGACGCCCAAAGTTTAACAAAATTGAACAAATCCCCATTTTTTCCACTGAAGCAGAAACAAAAGCACACACCGAGACTCATACACACGCTCACACACATACAGGCACTCGCACGCTCATAGGTGCGCACACTCATATACTCAGTCGCACACACAGGCCGCACGCACACACACACGCACACCCAGCACATACAATTTCACATGCACACATACATACCCATGCACACGCGCGCGCACACACACACACACACAAACAAACACACATACACAAAAAAACACACATAATTACACACATTTGCTGATAGAAGCGAATGTGCGAGGGACGTGGATGGGGAAGAGTTTATGTGGGGCATCCTGGAGGTCTTCTTGAAAGAGGATATACATAGTCCAACTAGGGAAGGGGTCGTACGTGAACTGTTTTTGGGGAATGAGACCAGCCAGATGGTCCATGATTCAGTCGAGGAGTAGTTCGGGAACAGTGACCACAATTCAGTAAACTTTAACGTACTGATGGAGAAAGATGAGTGTTGAACTCAGGTGAAGGTATGAAATGGGGAAAGGCTGAATTCAACAACATTAGGTAGGAACTTAATAATGAAGATTCGAGGCAGGTGTTTGATGGCAAATAAACATCTGCCATGTGGGAAGCTTCCAAGTGTAATCTGATAGGAACTCAGTCCCGGCATCTTTCTGGAAGTATGAAGGATAATTATGGCAAGTTTCGGGAACCTTGAATATCAAGAGATATTTTGAGCCTCGTCAACGAGAAAAAGGAAGCATTCGTCAAGGCTGGTAGGTTGGGAACACACGAAGCAAGTGTCGAATCCAAGGAAAGGAGGAAGAAACTAAAGCAGGGAGTCAGGAGGGCTAAAAGGGGTCACAAAAAGGAATTGGCCTGCAGGATTATGGAAAATCCTAAAGCCTTTTACATATCTATATAGACATAAGCATTGTTAGGGAGAGGGTTGGCCCTCTTATAGCCAAAGGAGGAAATCTATGCGTGGAGTCTGAGGAAATGGGTGACATTTGAAACTAGTATATTACATCAGTTCACTAAGCAGATTTTAAACAGTATTCAAATAAATTTAAATATATTAACCTGCCTCTCGCCCATTTCTGGCGATAGGTGAACTGCGCAGGAAATCTGGCGCTCGTAAAATGCCACTGGTTTTCGCGACTGTCGCGAAGCGCTTTATGCCCTTCTTTCCCACTGCATTGCACCAGACAACGGGCGCAACGCGACGGTAAAATCGCCGCAAACTGTTCTCACACATGGAACTTGGAAAACCGTCGATGCATTCCCTCTAAGGCATGGACATCCTTCCTAAAATAAAGACAACAAAACTGCACACGACTCCTGGTGTTGCCTCATTAATGCACTGTACAATTGCAGCACAGAATCCCGATCCCGATACTCAAATCCTCTCGCTGATAAGCTGCCACGATGTGAAAGGCTGTCATCATCAGCCCAACTCTCTTTGTTTGAATTATAAATTAAATGAGATCAGGAGCTGAACGGCTCTGGAAACCAAAGTGATCAATGAACTGCATTAGTTATTTATTGAATTATTTCTCGCCCCACCATGATGTTATTATTTGGTGGCCTATATGACAGAAAGGCCATGGCAGGTAAGGAACTAGAAACTATCATTACCAAGAAAGAGGTAATGTTGGGCAAGCTAATGGGGCTAAAGGTAGACAAGTCTCCTGGTCCTAATGGAATGCACCCAGGATACTAAAAGGGATGGCGGGGGGAGTAACAAATGCACTGGTGGTAATTTACCAAAATTCGCTGGACACTAGGTTGGTTCCCACAGATTGGAAAACAGCAAAGTGACGCCACTGTTTAAAAACGGAGGTAGACAAAAGGCCGTAGCTGTAGGCTGATTAGCTTAACTTCTGCAGTCGGGAGAATGCTTGAATCTATCATCAAGGAAGAAATAGCGTGACATTTGGATTTAAATTGTCCCAGTGGTAAGAATGGGCATGGGTTCATGAGGGGCAGGTCATGTTTGATGATTTTGGCGCAATTCTTTGAGAACATTACATGCGCAGTGGACAATGGGGAACCTGTGGATGTGGTGTATCTGGATTTCCAGAAGGCATTTGACATGGTGCCGCACCAAAGACTGCTGCATCAGATAAAGAACAAAGAACAAAGAACAATGCAGCACAGGAACAGGCCCTTCGGCCCTTCAAGCCCGCGCCGCTCCCCGGTCCAGGATTGAATCCTGAATCCAGGATCCCCGCCCAATTTTCCAGCCTATCTACATACCAATATCCTATCCACCGAGCTGTCCCTCACAGCTACGATGCTTTGTTCATCACAACCTATTAACTCACCCCCACCCCCCCCCCCCCCCCCCCATTCCAGACCATGTGATGTCCAGGGAGAGGCGAAAACCCAGAGTGAAAACCACAGGGCCAATATGGGGAAAAAAAAATCTGGGCAATTCCTCTCCGACCCCCTGAGGCGATCGAAACGAGTCCAGGAGATCACACTGGCCCTGATCAGAAAATGCTTCCCAACCCTATTCATTTCCACTTCTGCTTTACGAACAACATCTGAATTCCCTGCCCCCGAGACAGGTTCCCAACTATCCGCAGTCTCGCTCTGTACTGGCACCAGCAAGATGATCATAGAATGAAGCCTTGAAACGAGAAACAAAGAACAATTAGCCCGCGCCGCTCCCTGGTCCAAACTAGACCACTCTTTTGTATCCCTCCATTCCCACTCCGTTCATATAGCTGTCTAGATAAGTCTTAAACGTTCCCAGTGTGTCCGCCTCCACCACCTTGCCTGGCAACACATTCCAGGCCCCCACGACCCTCTGTGTAAAATATGCCCTTCTGATATCCGTGTTAAACCTCCCCCCCCCCCCTTCACCTTGAACCTATGACCCCTCGTGAACGTCACCACCGACCCGGGGAAAAGCTTCCCACCGTTCACCCTATCTATGCCTTTCATAATTTTATACACCTCTATTAAGTCTCCCCTCATCCTCCGTCTTTCCAAGGAGAACAACCCCAGTTTCCCCAATCTCTCCTCATAACCAAGCCCCTCCATACCAGGCAACATCCTGGTAAACCTCCTCTGTACTCTCTCCAAAGCCTCCACGTCCTTCTGGTAGTGTGGCGACCAGAACTGGACGCAGTATTCCAAATGCGGCCGAACCAACGTTCTATACATCTGCAAAATCAGACCCCAACTTTTATACTCGATGCCCCGTCCTATAAAGGCAAGCATGCCATATGCCTTCTTCACCACCTTCTCCACCTGTGACGTCACCTTCAAAGATCTGTGGACTTGCACACCCAGGTCCCTCTGCGTCTCTGCACCCTTTATGGTTCTTCCATTTATCGTGTAGCTCCTCCCTACATTATTCCCACCAAAATGCATCACTTCGCATTTATCAGGATTGAACTCCATCTGCCATTTCTTTGCCCAAACTTCCAGCCTATCTATATCCTTCTGTAGCCTCTGACAATGTTCCTCACTATCTGCAAGTCCTGCCAGTTTTGTGTCGTCCGCAAACTTACTGATCACCCCAGTTACTCCTTCTTCCAGATCATTTATATAAATCACAAACAGCTGAGGTCCCAATACAGAGCCCTGCGGAACACGACTAGTCACAGGCCTCCAGCCGGAAAAAGACCCTTCCACTACCACCCTCTGTCTTCTATGACCAAGCCAGTTCTCCACCCATCTAGCCACCTCCCCCTTTATCCCATGGGATCCAACCTTTTTCACTAGCCTACCATGAGGGACTTTGTCAAACGCTTTACTAAAGTCCATATAGACAACATCCACGGCCCTTCCTTCGTCAACCATTCTGGTCACTTCTTCAAAAAACACCACCAGGTTAGTGAGGCATGACCTCCCTCCCACAAAACCATGCTGACTATCGTTAATGAGTTTATTCCTTTCTAAATGCGCATACATCCTATCTCTAAGAATCTTCTCCAACAACTTCCCCACCACGGACGTCAAGCTCACCGGCCTATAATTACCCGGGTTATCCTTCCTCCCCTTCTTAAATAACGGGACCACATTAGCTATCCTCCAACCCTCTGGGACCTCACCTGCGTCCAGTGACGAGACAAAGATTTGCGTCAGAGGCCCAACGATTTCACCTCTCGTCTCCCTGAGCAGCCTTGGATAGATTCCATCAGGCCCTGGGGATTTGTCAGTCTTTATATTCTCTAACAAACCTAACACTTCCTCCTTTGTAATGGAGATTTTCTCCAACGGTTCAACACTCCCCTCCGAATCACTCCCAGTCAACACATCCCTCTCCTTTGTGAATACCGACGCAAATATTCATTTAGGATCTCCCCTACTTCTTTGGGCTCCAAGCATAAGGCCCCACTTTTGTCCCTGAGAGGTCCGATTTTTTCCCTAACAACCCTTTTGTTCCTAACGTATGAATAAAATGCCTTGGGATTCTCCTTAATCCTGTCTGCCAAGAACATTTCGTGACCCCTTTTTGCTCTTCTAATTCCCAGTTTGAGTACTTTCCTACTTTCTTTGTACTCCTCCAGAGCTCCCTCCGTTTTTAGTTGCTTGGACCTAACATACGCCTCTCTTTACTTTTGACCAGTCCCTCAATTTCCCTGGTTATCCACGGTTCTCTAATCCTACCCTTCCTATCCTTTTTTACAGGCACATGCTTGTCCTGTAGCCCTAACAACTGTTCCTTAAAAGACTGCCACATACCAGGTGTGGATTTACCCTCAAACAGCCTCTCCCAATCAAGAGCTGCCAATTTCTGCCTGATCCCACTAAAGTTAGCCTTCCCCCAATCCAACACCTTACCCTTGGGACACCACTCATCCTTTTCCATCACTATCCTAAAGCTAACAGAATTGTGGTCACTATTTGCCACATGTTCCCCTATCAAAACTTTGAAGACCTTACCGGGCTCATTCCCCAGTACCAGGTCCAGTATAGCCCCCTCTCTAGTCGGGCTGTCTACATATTGTTCCAACGAACCGTGTGTACACATTTTACAAATTCCTCCCCATCCAGAGTCCCTGCCCTCAGCGATTTCCAGTCTATACCAGGGAAATTGAAGTCTCCCACTACAACAACCCTATTTTTCCTGCTCCTATCCAGTATCTCCTGACATATCCATTCTTCCACTTCCCTTGGGCTGTTGGGGGGCCTGTAGTACACCCCCAACATAGTGACTGCGCCTTTCCTGTTTCTAAGCTCCACCCAGAGTGACTCGTTACGCGACCCCTCTGAATTGTCCTCCCTCTGCACCGCTGTAATATGCTCTCCAACTAATACCGCTACTCCCCCACCTCTTTTGGCCCCTCCTCTGTCTCGCCTAAAACACTTGTACCCTGGAATATTCAGCTGCCAGTCCTGTCCCTCTTTCAACCAAGTCTCTGTCACCGCAACCACATCCAAATTCCTCGTGCGCATGAAGGCCCCAAGTTCGTCTGTCTTACCTGCTACGCTCCTTGCATTGAAGTATAAGCACTCCAGACCTCCAGGCCCAGTGAGGTCGTCCTCCCCCAGAGTGCTCTTCTTCTTTGCCAGCCTTGTCCTGGCCCCAAGCTCGTCCCCAGCCTCTGCACTTGTAGACCTAATATTTTGATCCCGACCCCCCTGCCATACTAGTTTAAACCCCCCCGAACTGCACTAGCAAAGCTCCCAGCCAGGATATTTGTGCCCTTCCAACTTAGTTGTGACCCCTCCCTCTTGTACAGGTGCCATCCTCTCCTGAAAACTTCCCATTGATCTTTGAAAATGAAGCCCTCCCTCCTGGACCAGTCCTTTAGCCAGGCATTCATTTGTACCAACTCCCTATTCTTAGCCTCACTGGCACGAGGCATTGGGAGCAGCCCAGAGATGGCCACCCTAGTGACCCTACGTTTTAACCTATTTCCCAACTCCCTGAATTGCTCTCTTAGGATCCCCCTACTCTTCCTATCTACGTCATTTCCACCTATGTGTATAATGACATCCGTTTCTTTATCTTCCCCTTTTAATATGCCTCCTATCCGCTCGGAGACATCCGTGACCCCAGCACCAGGTAGGCAGACTACCATCCTGGAGTCCCGTTCGCACCCACAGAATCGCCTGTCTGTGCCTCTAACTGATGCATCCCCCACCACTATCGCTCTCCTAACCCCTCTCTTCCCTTTCCGGGCCACAGAGCCTGACTGTGTGCCAGTGACCTGGTCACTGTGTCTTACCACTGGAGAGGCACACTCCTCCACACTATCCAAAACAAACTACCTGTTTTGGAGTGGGACAACCACAGGTGACCCCTCTTCTAACTGTTCACTCCCCTCCCCTCTCACACCTGTCACCAAGCCCTTCCTATTTTGAGAGACAGCCGCTGGAGTACTCCCTGGTACTTTACCCTTCTGCCCTTTACTCCTCCTAACTGTGACCCACGTGTCTTCCTCCCGATGCCCCGGTGTAACTAGTTGCCTATAACTCCTGTCAATTTCTCTCCCATTTTCCCTGACAAGACTAAGGTCAGCGATCTGCAGCTCCAGTTCCATGACACGGTCCCTCAAGAGCTGCAGTTCCACGCACCTGGCACATATGTGAACCTCTGGGAAGCTAGGTGTTTGCAGGAACTCCCACATCCCACATCGGAAGCACTGAACTGGCCGATCACTCATACCTGCCCTTATCCTTTATAGGGTTGGATAAAAAAATAACTAGCCTTGCCTCGCCCTTTCAGCCTAAGCCCTGTGAGCCAAAGCCCTTATCGTTCACACTCTGCTTCCCAAGCCCTGTGAGCCAAAGCCCTTATAGTTCACACTCTGCTTCCCAAGCCCTGTGAGCCAAAGCCCTTATAGTTCACACTCTGCTTCCCAAGCCCTGTGAGCCAAAGCCCTTATAGTTCACACTCTGCTTCCCACTCACTCCACTGCCCGCTCCCGACGCTGCCCGCTGTGTAGTGCAGCCGGCTTTTTATGCACCCGGCGAACGCCCCAGGTAACTGCCTTTTATACTAAGACTCAACCTCCCAGAATCCCCTTCAGCTGACCTCACTTCCTCAATTCAAAACCCTGAAAAAAGCCCGCGAAATATACAAGGAATACCCTTAAATGAATAAATGAATAATTAAATCACTTCTTTGCTTACTCTCAGCACTCCTGCTAAGACTCTCTCCCCCAATCTCACTCCAGTCAAACAAAGAGGTGCATGGTGTTACGGATAAGATATCAGCATAGGTAGAGGATTGGTTAACTCGCAGAAAGCAAAGAGTGGGGGTAAATTTTGGTGTTTTTCCGGTAGGCGATCAGTGCCTAGTGGTGTGCCTCAGAGATCAGTGTTGGGACCACAATAGTTTAGGATTTACAAGGATGATTTGGAGTTGGGGATCAAGTGAAGTGATGACACTATGATGTGTGGCAGAGCAAAGTGTGCAGAGGACGGTGAAAATCTACAAAGGGGTATAGATAGTCTAAATGAGGGGGCGAGGGACTGGTCGATGGAGTCCAATGTTGGTAAATGTGAGGTCATCCATTTTGGTAGGAATAACAGCAAAATGGACTATTATTCAAATGGTAAATAATTGCAGTATGCTGCCGTGCAGAGGGACCTGAGTGTCCTTGGACAAGAAGCACAAGGAATTCGCTTGCAGATGCAGCAGGTAATTAAAAAGCAAATGGAATTATGTCCTTCATTGCCAGATGAATGGAGTTTAAAAACAGCGAGGTTATGTTGCAGCTTTTGAAGATGCCGATGAGGCCACACCTGGAGTACCGTGTACAGTTTTGGTCTTCTTACTTGAGAAAGGATATACTGGCACTGGAGGGGGTACAGAGGAGATTCACTAGGTTTATTCGTGGGTTGAGAGGGGAGGTTCAGTAGACCTGGGCTATGTTCATTGGAATTCAGAAGAATGAGGCGAGATCTTTTAGAAACAGATAGGATTATGAAGGGAATAGATAAGACAGAAGCAGGAAAGTTGATTCCACTGGCGAGTGAAACTAGAATTAGGGGGCATGTCCTCAAATAAGGGGGAGCAGATTTAGAACTGAGTTGAGGATGAACTTCTTCGCACAAACTGTTGTGAATCTGTGGAATTCCCTGCCCAGTGAAGCAGTTGAGGCTACCTCATGGAATGTTTTAAGGCAAGGATAGATACATTTTTGAAGAGTAAAGGAATTAAGGATTATGGTGAGCGGGCGGGTAAGTGTAGCTGAGTTCACAAAAAGATCAGCCGTGATCTTAATTAATGGCGGAGCAGGCTCGAGGGATGAGATGGCCTACTCCTGCTCCGAGCTCTTATGTTGTTATGTTATGAATTCTCCAGTTTCTAACTGTAAGGGCACTACATTCGTTTTGGTCAATCTTTTTTGTCATTACACATCAACAGGAATTTTTACAGTCAAGTTCGATTCATGGAATATTTAAATTTCAGTAAAGTTTATTTATTAGTCACAAGTAAGGCTGACATCAACACTACAATGAAGTTACTGAGAAATGTCTGGCGGCTGTTGGGGTCAATGCACCTAATCAGCACGTCTTTCAGGATACCGGAGCACCGGAGGAAACCCACGCAGGCACGGGGAGACCGTGCAATCTCCTCACAGACAGTGGCGGCAGCCGGGAATCGAACCCGAATCCTGGCGCTGAGAAGCAGCAGTGCTAACCACTGTGCTACCGTGCCAGGTTCATCGTGTTGTGGAACACACGGTAAGCTGAGAGTGACTAACACATGCGTTCAATGGACAGACCACGTTCAGGTTTCGCAGACATGTGCCAGAGCTGCTAAAACCCGCTGTCCAACATGGTGCTCCACACGGGAGACAACAGGAACAAAAGCCAAAGGATTTCCCTTTTCCAGAACTCTGTCACATTGACACCAATGATTCTACAGAGCACAAAATACAAACCCGAGACACAGAGGGACACACATTGACTTTAATCAGGGAATTTCAAACATACTTAAACGGAACTCCCCGAGAGAACTGGAAAAAGTGGTTGCAACACACTAGAGGACACATTCAAGCATAAGAATGGGAATATTAAATTCGGGTACTGTTAGATTGATTGAACTGGCTTGTTGATGTCACATTTGGAGCTTGCCTTTCATTCCCAGCCCAAGCTGGATACAGCCCTGACACGGTATCTTCCCAGCATGGGGAGATGTACTGTACACAACGGAGCAGTAAGATGTCTGACAACACCAGGTGAAAGGCCAACAGGTTTATTTGGTCGCAAATGCCAAATGCCACTAGCTTTCGGAGCGTGCTGCTCCTTCGTCAGGTGGACCTGACGAAGGAGCAGCACGCTCCGACAGCTCGTTGGACGTTAACCTGAAGTTGTTAGACTTCTTACTGTGTTTACCCCAGTCCAACGCCAGCATCTCCACATCATGACAATGGAGCAGACCAGTTGTGTGGTTGCTCTGTATGTGGATCTAGACTTCCATATCATGGGTCCAAGAGGGGCTGTAGCAGAGAACATTGTTGTCCGGGAGAGATATGGTGTGGGACTGGGGAAGGGAAGATTGTGTGAAGTGGGTATTTTCAGGTACTGTATGAATGTGAACAAACAGAGACATTTTGTGAAATGGATAGAGAATGGGGGAATCAGATGAAGAATCATGGAGAGATTTGATCAGGTGAGTGAGTAACCTGAGGCTTTTCCAGAGCAGCTGGTGACAGAAGTCAGTGAGCACACGAATGATGGGTAAATGGGACTAGGTGAGAGTTGGGACATGGACAACAGATGTGCTTTGGTTCAGCAACTTTGTAACTGGGAGGCTGGTCATCAGAGAATTGGAATATTTGTGTCCGGAATTCACAATGACAGCTGGAGGAGCCAGAGTATAATATTCTGGAGGTTACAGTAACAGGATTAATGATGGAGAGGATAGGGGGTCAGATATAAGCTCAGGGTGAAATAGGTAACAGAGGTTGCAATCAGTCTGAACGAGCCTTAGGTACAGGGTTGGTGTCAGTAAATAGGGAAAAGAGATTGGGAGAGCCATTGAAGTCAATGTCCATGTCGTATAACTCAAATAACAAAGACAGTAATACATTGAAAGATAGTTTACAAATATAATCGCTGATATAGAGGCTTACCAGATACCACAATGGGACAAATTTAGATTGTCTGAGCTATCAAATACACTGAAACAGTTTTTACTGTTGTGTCGTGTTCATGAAATGATATAGAAACACAAGAGCAACGGTAACAACAGCAGCATTTCAGAACAAATGACAAGATGAGGAATAAAGTTAAATAGGGTTTACAGAAGTAAGTACTGGACTTGACACTTACCAGGGACACCAATCATAGCCAGAATGGGATAGTAAAATCCTTGAACAAAGTAGAGTACATATTGAATCCGGGATGACAATGGTAGCCTAAGAAATCCATCACATGTCATGAAATAAAGACCCTTGGTGAAAGTGCCACTAATATAAAAATAAAAGGGCGGTGGGGGTGGTGCGGGTGGAATGTTCCGATGCACCGTTCCCAGGTTCTGATACATTGTCAAAACGTTCCAGTCCATTGTTCTCAGATTCTGATCTCTGCTCCCACTGTCTCTGCAACTGATGATCTCGGTCAGTGTCGGAGTTGTCGCTCCCGCTGACTCTCTGGTAGAACACACTGAACCGAATCCAATATTAATAGAAGAAGGAAAACCTCCAGTGACACAGCCCGCATCCATGGAGACTGACGTTAATCACAGTCACTGAACAAACAGCTTCAGTTAACCCCGTTCAATCCAGCACGTTTCATGTCACAAAATACAACAGTAACCCGGTCTACATGGGATGGTAAGGGTCAGGGTGAGATGGAAAGACGGAAATAGCAGAGGGTCCGACCATAATCTTTCAAAGTTCATTGGATATTGGAGTGGGCCGTGAGTTATCTTGGTTGTGGGTTTCAGATGAGGCTAACATTTGTCAGGATTGATAGCGAATGCTGAAATCTACGCGGTTTTTAACACATCCAGTCCAGCACCCAACCTTATTTTAAATAAAGCAGAATCAAAAACAAAAGGAATATTGCCTGTGAAGGATGAAAAAAGGCAATGGTGTGAACTTGGGCACAAGGAATTTTCAACACTTAGCAGAAATAACCACCCGTTTCTTCTTCTGAATCCACTCAGTAATGATCCGTTCTGCAGCATTCCATATTGCTTTAAGGGTAAAGCAATTTATCCGACCCTCAATAGCACTTACTGGATTTTTTGGGAACAGGGAATATCCATAGCTACCTATTGGATGGAAAGGTGCATGTTTCCTTGGATATGTAATTCCATATATGTCTCATTCTTATTGGCTTTCGTCTGGAAGAGATCGACGTGCCCTGATGAGAATACACAATTCCGTTGGTATACTGATGCCCCCGTTTGCATATGAAAGAATGGTAATTGACATTGAAGCTGTTAAGTCGGTTTTGAAACAGGTTGCCAATGTTACTGCTGCAGCTCTCATTGTGATGGGATGGTTGCAATGCGCACTGTTGTCCTACAGATTTGGATGGCACTCGTCTTCATTTTAGCAGCTAATGTGTGCTTTGATTGTGCAACACGCACATACATACCTGACACTTCAGAGAGGAGAATCAATTTGGTCACACACATCGAAATTACGTCGAAAAACTTAACCAACCAACTTCATTTCCCTTGCGGGACTGGGCAACTGGCTGGATGGGTTCTTTGGGATCAAACATCATGCCAGAGCTAGCGTTTTTCTTCATTATTATCTTAACGTTCATTGTGATTATACAAATTATTAAATGCTGCTGTTAATTAGCAGCAAAATCCGTAGGGGGTGCAGCAGCAATGGTGTCAATCCAGGTGGACAAGTAAATGTCGTTATTACCAAGCGCTCCTCCAGCATATCAGAATATGGGTCCCTGGCACTGTGCGTCAGCATTGCTAACCACTGTGTCACATCTGTATCTCTGGCTACTCATGTAATGTGTCACTAAGCGATGACCACTTTGAATAATCTCACGCTATTATTCATTAGATTCTCCTCATGCCAGTCCGCTTCGAGTGCAGCCTGATCACATGCCTGTGAATCAAATTTGCGACAATTTAATGTGGTAAAGGTTGTGGTGGCAAGGCCTCTTTAATGGGGCTTTCAGCGAGGGCTACGTTATCGGGCCGGATCCGATGGAGAGGCAATGTGGGAAACCCATCAATTGGGGGCAAAGGTGCCCGTCCCGAAGTTGGGTGAGGAACCGCAGTACAGTCCAAGGAGTAGAATAGATTGGAGGGTGTGGTATTTCTGTAGACAATCGCATCTACACACAGAAATATTGTTCATAATAAAATGTTCATCAGTTGAAATCACAAAAGTCACCTTCAAAGTGTCATGTGAGTGTTCCATTCCGAAGGGATTTTTCAAAAAAATCATGCAGCTTCCAACCTCAGCGATGTAGTTGCGGGGGGGGGGGGGGGGGGGGGGGGCGGTGGTTGAAGTTGTGTAGTCAGGTGATGGGGTTTTGATTTCGTTTTGGGGGGGCGCTTTTGGACGTTGATCAGCAGCAAGCGAAGAATCAGTCTCTCTCTCTCTCTCTCCCTATTCTTTACTTTGTTTTGTTCTGAAACTATTATCAATTAGCTGAGGGAGAGGCTTATTGCCAAGCTGCCTGAAAGAAGCTGTGTTTCGGGAAACAGATTCGGAAAACTCTTCTGAGTTTCTTCACAGGAGATTTTCAGCATTAATTCCAGGAGGCTGCAATCGTGTAATAAGTGGGCATTTAACCGATGCTGCATCGTGCTTATGTGGAAGGGTTTATGGCTTGGATCTGGCTTTGGTTAGAACACATTAGAGATGTTCCTTAAGATTTACACATTATCGTGTTTGTTGAGTTTCTTGTCTGCAATTGTTAAAAGTTCTTGCTTATTGTCTTACCAACGTTTAGTTAAGAATGTTGCTGACGTGTACAAAGAACCATAGAACCAGAGAAAATTACAGCTCAGAAACAGGCCTTTTGGCCCTTCTTGTCTGTGCCGAACCATTTTTTGCCTAGTCCCACTGACCTGCACTTAGACCATATCCCTCCACACCCCTCTCATCCATGAACCCGTCCAAGCTCATTCTACACTCCCACCACTCTCTGCGTGAAGAAGCGCCCCCCCCCCCTAATATTCCCTTTCAACCTTTCTCCTTTCACGCTTAACCCATGCCCTCTGGTTTTTTTCTCCCCGAGCCTCAGCGGAAAAAGCCTCCTTGCATTCACTCTATCTATACCCATCAAAATCTTATACACCTCTATCAAATCTCCCCTCAATCTTCTACGCTCCAGGGAATAAAGTTCCAACCTATTCAATCTCTCTCTGTAACTCTGCTTCTCAAGTCCCGGCAACATCCTTGTGAACCTTCTCTGCACTCTTTCAACCTTATTTACATCCTTCCTGTAACTAGGTGACCAAAACTGTACACAATACTCCAAATTCGGCCTCACCAATGCCTTATATAACCTGACCATAACACTCCAACTTTTATACTCGATACTCCGATTTATAAAGGCCAATGTACCAAAGGCACTCTTTACGACCCTATCCACCTGTGACGTCACTTTTAGGGAATTCTGTACCTGTATTCCCAGATCCCTCTGTTCAACTGCACTCTTGAGAGTCCTACCATTTACCCTAGACGTTCTACTTTGGTTTGTCCTTCCAAGGTGCAATATCTCACACTTGTCTGCGTAAAATTCCATTTGCAATTTTTCAGCCCATTTTACTAGTTGGTCCAAATCCCTCTGCAAGCTTTGAAAACCTTCCTCACTGTCCACTACACCTCCAATCTTTGTATCATCAGCAAACGTGCTGATCCAATTTACCACATTATCATCCAGATCATTGATATAGATGACAATCAACAATGGACCCAACACCGATCCCTGCGGCACACCACTAGTCACAGGCCTCCACTCAGAGAAGTAATTCTCCACAACCACTCTCTGGCTTCTTCCATTGAGCCAGTGTCTAATCCAATTTACTACCTCCCCATGTATACCTAGCGACTGAACCGTCCTAACTAACCTCCCATGAGGGACCTTGCCAAAGGCCTTGCTGAAATCCAGGAAGACAACATCCACCGCCTTCCCTTCATCCACTTTCCTGGTAACCTCCTCGAAAAACTCTAATAGATTGGTCAAACATGACCTACCACGCACAAAGCCATGTTGACTCTCCCTAATAAGTCCCTGTCTATCCAAATATTTGTAGATCCTATCCCTTATCACACCTTCCAATAACTTGCCCACCAGCGAGGTCAAACTTACTGGCCTATAATTTCCCGGATTTCTTTTGGAACCTTTTTTAAACAACGGAACAACATGAGCCACCCTCCAATTATCTGGCACCTACCCCGTGAAGACTGACATTTTAAATATGTCTGCCAGGGCCCCTGCAAGTTCAACACTAGCTTCCCTCAAGGTCCGTGGGAATACCCTGTCCAGTCCTGGGGATTTATCCACTCTGATTTGCCTCAAGACAGCGAGCACCTCCTCCCCTTTAATCTGTAAAAGTTCCATGACCTCCGTACCAGTTTGCCCTATTTCCGTAGACTCCATGCCCGTTTCCTCAGTAAATACGGATGCAAAAAAACCATTTAGGATCTCCCCCATCTCTTTTGGTTCCATACACAGTCTACCACTCTGGTCTTCAACAGGACCAAGTTTATCCCTCACTACCCTTTTGCTCCTAACATACCTATAGAAGCTCTTTGGATTTTCCTTCACTCTGTCTGCCAAAGCAACCTCATGTCTTCTTTTAGCCCTCCTGATTTCCCTCTTAAGTGGCTTAAGAAGAAAGAACAAAGAAAATTACGGCCTGTTCCTGTGCTGTAATTTTTTTGTTCTTTGTTATTTATAGACATGTCAACAATATTCTTAATTAAACTTTGCTTTTGATAAAAGATCCCCGTGGGTCAGTTGAATTCCACTTGGAGTGAAACCTCTCCTTCTCATCCCAGCCAAGTTCAACGTAAAACCTCACAGGTCAGGCGAGCGTCAGGGAACAACTTGAAATATCCAACCTGACTTGTAACAAATGTTATTACAAGAGTGTCATTATGAATGTAAGTTAATGCTGTGTTGCAAAAACATTAACCCAGCATCGAAGTCACACTCTTGTTTTGTACATTTCCAGCAACACCAGCTGACATGGAAGATAATCCTGGTGAAGTCATCTGTAACGTCCTTGATCAACTTGACGCACCAAGCCTCAAAGCCATATTGCAGCATCTAATAATATTCCACGACCACAGTGAAGGTAAGCAGCAGTGTACATTTTTATTCAGGAAAAAGAGTGAGAATTTTAATTTCAGATATTGCGAGGTTTTTCGCTCTTACCTAATCGAGTGGAACAATCGTGTATTTTTTCTTGCATGAAAAGACAGTGGGAGGTTAGGGCAGCCGAATGAAGATTCTGTGCAGAGAAATCGCGAGTAGCCACTGGGCGGGAACGAAAAGCTGGGAAATATTAAACTAACATTGACCAGAATGGTCCCAAATATTTGCGATATTTGACATGCGAAAAAAAACATTCTTCTGTCCATTAGATTCCCCGCATCTGCACCGACTTTACGAAAGATCCATCCACTGTCGCCCCACATTTAACACAGTCAATCCATCTAACCTAGACATCTTGGACACTCAGGGACAATTTAGCATGGTTAATGCATGCACATCTTTGGACCCTGAGGAATAATTTAGCATGGCCAAAACACCTGACATATTTATGGACACTAAGTGACACTTTAGGACTGCCAATCTAAATAATCTACACATATTTGGATACTACGGGGCAATTTAGCAAGGCCTGTCCACCTAACTGATATATTTTTGAACCCTGAGGAATAATCTAGCATGGCCAACCCACCAGACTGGGTATTTTTGTACACTAAGGTACACTTTAGGATTGCCAATCCATCTAATCTACACATCTTTGGACACTAATGAACAAGTTAGCATGGACAATCCATTTTACCGACATATCTTTGGACCCTGAGGAATAATTCAACATGGCCAACCCGCCGAACTGACACATTTTCGGACAGTGAAGGAAAATGTGGCATGGCCAATCCACCTAAACTGCTTACCATTGGACTGTGGAAGCAAACCAAAGTGCCCGAAAGAAAGCCACGCATACACGTGCGGAACGGGCCAATTCCACACAGACAGTGACCCAAGTCTGGAATCGAACCGGAGTCTCTGCCTCTGTGAGGCAGCAATGCTTACCGGTGTGCCATCATGCCACCCCGTGCGCAATATTCTAGCAAATATAAATCAAAATAAACTAGATGAGACTTAAGAGATTAGAAATCAATAGAACATTTCCCTCGTCAACAAATCTAGAACAATGAGGCGTTAATTTCCGTTAATGGGTGGTTGATTTGGGGCTGAGACCAGGAGGAACAGTTTCTCTTTGGAGGTGCTGATTGTTGTTAACTTCATGTTTTGAGGCTGTCATTGAGTATTCACAAGCCTATGATACACAGAATAGTGGGATATGCAGCAGTCGGGCATGATGGTGAACAGGCAGTAAAGTGGAATAATAACTAGGATACACGATGGTCAGAATAATACGAAGATGGGATGAATGGGATTGCACTCTCGACGGGTTGCATGGCCCAGTCCTATTTTATTACTTTTTCTATTAGGAACTGATAAATTTAAGGTCGTTAGCCCAATAACCAGCAATCAGATGAGGGACATTTATTTTCCTTTCTTTTGGAGAAGAATTGAATAATGACTGCTTCAACTGGTACTGGATACATATTCGAAGCGTAAATGAATGGATCATTTGGGGGAACGTGCAGAAGATGGCAATAAAGGGGCCAAACGTTCCCCTTCGTTTCTGCAAGATCCTCCAATAACGTAATCTTGTCGATTCACTGAAGAACTGCAGATGCAGAGAGAGGGATGTTACTATTCGGTAACACAGAGCTTTAGATTATCCACTTGTGCAATATTCTATCAGTTCAGGTATTGCAATGTTGGACAGCTGTATTATCGTTTGAGAGAACAAAGCACAGGTCCTTCGGAATATAATTTCAACTACCTTACAGAGTGTTCTTTTTATTTAATTGAATGGCTTCATGTGTCCCACAGGTGCTCCAGTGCAGCTCAATGCATGACGTCTTACAGCTCCTGGCTAAAGATCACACCCACAGAGATCAATCCGGCATCAGCCTTGCACTGAACAGCTCCCATTGAAAGCCTTGCTGAAAACTGCATTTGTGCATCCCCCTCTGTGAGCATTCAGCTGTGAAGCTGACACACACACACACACACACACAGACGAGCTCGGGGAACTATGTTCAAGTCTGTTCCAAGTTGAAAAACGGTTTCATGTTTTTTTTGGATTACGAGTGAAAAACGTTTGCAGAAATAATGCGAACTCAAAACCCTTCTCCCTTCAATGAAAAAAAATCATTTGTCAAAGTACAAGGACAATAATTCATTCCAAGGAAGAAATCTTATGCTGCGGAAAATTAATACGACTGTCGCTCCTCACAGTCTGCAAACCCGAACAGATCATTTTACCTCTCACCCTAAATTCGACTGAGATCCGTCTGTTTCGAAAACAGCAATCCTAAATCTATTGTCAATTCTAGACAGTGACAATGACACTGTACGGATTAAGTAGCCAGGACTTGGGAAAGAGTTTTGGTTCAATACAGGAAATGCTTTTTTTCTCAGAAACTGGCTTCTGGGCTTAGTGCCACATTTCTGCTGTGCCCTTTTGTGAAAAGGCTCTCTCTCCCTCTGCCTCTTCTATAACTGTCTGCTGCTTCCTAACCACTACCCTATGACTCATAAAGTATTGCGATTTCCAAGAACATCCTCATAGTACTGCACTGAAATGTAAAAAAGTAACCATTTTGACTTAACTCGCAGAATGCAAAATTTAATTTGACTAGTATCTACGGGTGGCACAATCCTTAGCACATCTGCTCCACTGGCCTGGAGCCAGGTTCGATTGCAGCCTCAGATGACTGCCTGTGTGGAGTTTCCATGTTCTCTTCCTGCCCCAGGCTCCCGCCTGCATGGGTTTCCTCCGGGTGCTCCCGTATTCTCCCACAGTCCAAAAAGATGTAGATTAGATGGATTGGCCATGGTAAATATTGCCCCGGACTGTCTAAAAATGTGCAGGTTGTGCGCACTGGCCGTGGTAAATTATCCGTTCGTGTCAGGGGAACCAGCAGGGTAAATGTGAGTGGTTACGGGGATAGGACCTCGGTGGTGACTTTATTTTAATTCATTCACGGGACATAAGGGTCGCTGTCTGGCCAAAATTTGTTGACCATTCCAGTCGCCCTGGAACTGAGTGCCAATAGATACTAGTGAGGAGACCATTGCTAGGGTCTTAAACACAGTGGAAGTCTTTGGTCGCCCCAAGATTTGTGGTCGCCGTGGGGATTCTACGGCACACAGTTGTTCATACTAGTGGAGACTAGCATTGATTTAGCCCCTGACACTGTACCTCCAGATGTAGGTATTGAAGGAGAAGCTGGGCCATGGGTTGTGCATACGCTAGACAGCTTGGACACACAGGATGCTGTTCCTGAAGAGGACGCTTTCCATACAAAGCTGCTGTTACTACTACAACACGAAGGCAAGTCAATGGAGGATTTTCAGGCCATAGTATCAGAAAACCAAGCTCCAAAAGTGGATGTGAATATGGATTTAGTGACTGCTATTGGCAAACTAGTGGACAAGTGCAACCAAGTGTCTACCGATGGGCCTAGCTACAGAAAGCTGAGACTGTTTTCAGGACTGAAACCTGTACCCCCAGGTGAGGAAGAATATGATGCCTGGATGGAGCAGGCGACCCAGATGATCAGTGAGTGGCAATACACTGACGCCACCAAGAGACAGCGTATAGTGGAGAGCTTAAAAGGGCCTGCTGCTGACATCGTCCGATTTTTGAAAGTTAGCACTCCCACTGCTCCAGCCACCGATTATTTATCTGCTCTGGACACAGCTTATGGCATCACAGAGCGTGGAGCCGACATCTTGGCCAAGTTCAGACACACATACCAGGATGAAGGAGAAAAACTCTCTGCTTTCCTCTATCGCCTTGCCAAACATCTCCATCGCGCTGTTCTTAAGGGAGGAATTACGGCTGCAGACATAAATCGAGCTTCGATGGAACAGCTACTAAAGGGTGCACTCACTCGAGACATGGTTGCTCTGCGTGTAAGGATGAGCCACACTCTGGACAAACCCCCTTCCTTCTTCCAGCTGATGCGGGAGGTAAGAGAGGAAGAAAATTGATATAGCGCCAGAGAAGGGGTGAAAGCCACTGTACCGCAGTTCTCAGTTACGTCTGTGTTGAACAACCTATGAAATGAGGTAAGGGAACTGACTTCTCAGGTGGCCAGACTGTTGAGCGCCGTTCCAGTTACCCCTACATCTGAAAGTACGACAGCAAGGATTGGGTCCACACAGCAAGCGCATTTGGAGCAGCGAACGCAAGACACCAGATTAAAGATGGTTGCATCTCAACTGCTGCTTCACATTAAAAAAACTCAATGTTTAGTTCCTTGGATGGTAAGCAGGGTGAGGTAAAGATGAAGATGTTGCATCTTCTGCGATTGCATGGAAGGTAACGTGTGATGTGGGTGAGGATTTGGGGATGATGGAGGAGAGGACCCGGGTATTGCAGCATGAACAGTCACCGTGGAGTCCTAACAGTTGGCGTGAGTCAGATGTGTTTGTTACTGGCTTTTTGTTGGAGTTTGTAGAAATGGTGCAAGTTAAAACATTAAAGGTTAATGCTGTTGGCGTGAACAATAAGGACAGGGGACGCCATCCTGGGTCTGAGGATAAGGGACAGAGGTGAGAACAGAGGCGCGGGACATGGGTCGGACAAGATTAATAGCTGTGTCAAGCTCAATGGCTGGGAATGGAAGTGATGCCTGCAGTGCCCTTTTCGAAAGTGGAATCGTCAGAAATGATGCAATGGAGGCAAAGCAACTGAGAGAATGGGATGGAGTCATTAGAACATGTGGGGGTGTGAAGAGCTGATGTCGAGTTTACTGTGGGAGATGTTGGGACTGTAATGTATATTAGTGGACAGTCTGTCACCAGATTTGGAGACATAGAGATCATGGAAGGGAAGGCAAATATCAGAGGTGGATTATGTGAATGTGATAAAGGGGTGGAAATTGGAAGCGAAATTGTAAACATTTCCTGTCACGTCGAGGACATGAAGCTGCATAAAGACTGTCGTGCTTCGACTGGTAGAAGTGCCGTGGGAAGTCCGGGAGAAGGACGGGAACAAGGGATTCTCCAAATACCACATGGTTCCTATCGATACCAACAACCATACTTTTTATGTGGACGAGGTGAGTCACGCTAAATGAGAGATTCTTCAATGACGGGGCAGTTGAGAAGTGGCCTCTAAATGGTTGAGATTTTCCTTTGGCGTTTTCACCAAGTAACGGCAGATCTGTATTTGACAATATATTGATTTGTATTTTACAATATAGTGCGCCCTGAATGCGGACTTCTGACTGTGAAGACCACTCATTACTCAGTATCGGGCAATGTTTTACTCCCACAAAACTGACAATTCTCTCGCCTCGCGTTCCGCTAGGACTGGGCCTCAGAAAGAGCAGCACTCTCTCAAAACCTCGCCCTCCTATATTGTGCCACCTCCCCTGCACTGAACACCCAGCAGTTCATTTCTCTCTCAGTATATTCAATTCCAAAGTGCAGTTCCCATTATAATAGAACCTATGACAGTGCAGCATTCCATTCAGCATGCTTGCTTTCATTTGGGGAAATAGGGCGCACCTCTACCAAACGCCGATTGCTTATTTTTCCCCACCATTCTCGACTTGATCCTATCAATTTGTTGGCGGATCACATTCCTTTCCATGCTTATTCCACTGTTTGGCGTGCAATAGCCCTGTGTTCAAGCGACAGCAAGCCGACTCTTCATACGTCATACTGATGCTGTTGTTGGCATTTTCCCCTCCATTTTTCATTGGCCATGAGGTTACAGATTGTCTTTGTATAGAAGTATGCTTCTGATTTTATCCCACAGCACCTTCCAGACACCTATGCTTTTCCAAGTACTGTGTGAAATTCAATGTTGCACTGTGGTAATGTGACACCACGTGTACATTCAGTGTGAAGAAAAGCCAGCATCTTCAAAGCGACTGCATGGTGGCACGGTGGCGAGAACTGCTGCCTCACAGTTCCAGGGATCCGGGTTCAATTCCAGTCTCGGATGATTGTGTGGAATGTGCATCGTCTGCCCATATTTTCCTCTGGGTGCTCCAGTCTAATGATTTGGAGGTTAGGTGGATTGGACATGATCAATTGCCATTGTTGCTCCCAGAGTATCCCGGGAGCGGCACGGTGGAACAATGGCGAGCATTGTTGCCTCACAGCGCCAGGAACCTGGGTTCCATTCCAGGCTTCGGTGATTGTCTGTGTGGAGACTGCACATTCTCCTGTGTCGGCGTCGGATTCCTCTGGTTGCTCCACCAGAATGTGGCGACTAAAGAATATTCGCAGTAACTTCATTGCATTGTTAATGTGAGCCGACCTGAAAGACTTAAAAATAAACTTTAAACATGAACTTTTTAAAAAGTATCGGTTCGATGGGGTCACCAATGGCAAATGTGTGGGATTACTAGAGTAGGACGGTGTAGCGTGTCTGGGTGAAATAAAATGTCAGAGAGTAGGTCGACTCATGAAGTGCCCGATGACATCTTCTGAACTGTAGGGATTCTATATATGAAGAGGCAACGCATCATTGAACCGTGGGAGGAAAGGAGCAACCGGGAAAACCCAAGCAGACTAAAGGACATGAAGGCTTGAACTAACCTTGCTCCCTGGCGCTGTGAGCGAGCAGTGCTAACATTGTGCCACTGTGGAACCACTTACTACTATATACTGCATTTATTTTCCAATGTTATTGGCGGCTCTACAAATCAAAACGAAATTCTTCAAATCCATGCTGTTTCAACAAATCAGAATGTAATACATACTACTCAATCTTCCTTGAGCCTTCACTTTTACAAAGGGAAAAAAACACTGTCTAAGCAACAATTACTCAAAGAAGTATAGACATATTCTCCACTTCCAGTCAGGTGCTGTGTAAATATTATCTGTACCAATTTGACTGAGATCACAGCCTTCTTGTAATATCCTGACCGCAAATGCACACAACATTCGAGCTGTACTCACATTTTTCCGCACATTGTGGTGACAAATTAAATGTATCCCAGACAGAATGTGGCCCTTGGTAATTATGCACCTGACTGTTTGGAGATGAAGGACTGTTTTAATTATTTCCTCCAACACTTTTCCTGTTTAATCAATTCACCCATTACTCTTCTAAACTACAGCGGGTACAAGCCGAGCCTGTCCAAACATTCCACATGAGGCTATCTGCCCATAGCAGGCATTAGCCTGCTAAACCATTTCTGAAATACCTTGTTTGCACCGTCCCTTAAATCAGTTACAAAAACTGTATAGGTCACTCCCGATGGGGTTCCACGTGTACTCTGTACAAATGAATGATAAACTCCACACCATTTGATTAATTCGCGTTGCAATAAACTATAACATTCCATTTGCTTTCTCAGTCAGTCGCTTTATTTGCATAATGGGTTTGTGTGGTTCGTACAGGAAAACACTCAGATCCCTCGGCATATCAGAGTTCTGCATTCTCTGATAAGATATTAGTTTTCTTCTTCCTGTCAAAGTGGAAAATTTCACATGCTCATTGAACAGGCCTTTTTCCATTCTCAGAAAGCATGTGTTTTTTTTTTGCTGAAATGAAGAAGGTTAAATTCACTTGTTTATTAAGTGACAGCGCCTAAGTTAATTCTTGAAGGATCATTACTTGTCCCAGTTGAGTTTTCCCTCTTCTATTAATCAGGGAGCACCTTTATTGTTTTACACGCAGTGTTAGCAGCTGCATCATCTCCAGCACTAAGAGACGTCAATCATTACATCGAAAGGGAGAAGATAGATCCGAATCTAAGAACAATAGTTTTTAATAGTACAGCAATGGAGCAGAATCTGAGAACACTTGAGCGGACTGGTACAACAGTGAACAGGAGTTTCTCGTTTCTGCTTCACTATCTTTCTGAAAGATATGACCGTTTATCATTACCCAATCGGATCAGTGTTATACTTGATCTGATTGCGACGCTGTACTGTCCAATCCTCGCTGCTTTTGGTCTAACTGGTAAGTCTGTCCATCAGAAATTCATTTTGTCAGCTGCATGACACTCTCTTGCTGATCTTGTTAAACTTCTGGAATCTGAACCGATTCTGTTCAGTTCCCTTTGCAACTTCTAATTCTGGCAGGGGACCAAACTGTTTTCAGTCTCCGTGAGTCTCTTTGAACTTGAGATTTCCAAATCCTTATCTTATCCGTGTCCCAACTCTTAACAACTCTGTCCAAAGCCCATCAGCATTCTGTAAAAGCCAATCAGCTGCACAAACCCTCATTTGTACCATTCCGAGATGAAAAACTGGCCATGTTCATGTTCTCCTCTTCACTTTAACAACATCCAATGTTCATATCTCACAGTCGTTATAAAATGTGGCTACTTGCATTCTCAAGCACAACAAATCTCGTTCACATCCCATTGTTATGCCCACGGATTGGCATCAGCTCCCGATCCGGCATCAACCCGATCTTTGATGACCCCACATTTCCCTTTGGATGCTCAATGTGCTCGACCGTAAACAATAATCCAGCTTGAAATCCAATTTGTATCTTCTCACTCGGTGTTCCATCCAAAATCAGCACAGAATATTGCATTGCATTATTACTGTCTCACTGTCCGGCCTCAAACTTTCATCTGATTTTCATACATCAAGGTAACTCTATCCCTGTGCTCCAGATTAATTTTACCACTTATGTTGTCTGCCAATGTTGCTCCCTTAAAAATGCATTCCCCGCACTTCCCCACACTGTCCTTCACCTGCCATGTTCATTTACTATCCAACCAATTTGTCTATGTCCTTTTGAATTTCAAAACCGTCCTTCTCACAACTTGCAATCCCTCCTAGTTTTGTCATTTGCAAACTTTTGAACTGTTCCCACACCCCAATATTTAGATTATTTATATAATGGAGTAAGGTCAAATGTTGTCCCCTCGGTGAACTCCAAGGCAAACTTTCCTGCGGCCCGAGAAATGTCCAGCAAGCATTGCTCTATTTTTCCGATCACTCGGCTAATTATGCAACCACGTTGCTACTGTTCTTTTTATTCTATGTACTAAAACTTTTCTCACCCGTCTACTGTATCACATTGTACCGAATGCTTTCCAAATGCCCAAGTGCACCACAGCAACAACATTGACCGTATGGACCATTTCTGTTGCCTCTTACATAGAAACTCTACAGTACAGAAAGAGGCCATGCGGCCCATCAAGTCTGCACCGAACTCAAACCCACCCAGGCTCTACCCCCACATCCCTACATATTTACCCACTAATCCCTCTAACCTATGCATCCCAGGACACTAAGGGCAATTTTTAGCATGGCCAATCAACCTAACCTGCACATCTTTGGACTGTGGGAGGAAATCGGAGCACCCGGAGGAAACCCACGCAGACACGAGGAGAATTTGCAAACTCCACACAGACAGTGACCTATGCCGAGAATCGAACCCAGGTCCCTGGAGCTGTGAAGCAGCGGTGTTAACCACTGTGCAACCGTGCCGCTATGTGACGGCTCTCTGCAGAGAACTCCAGCAACTCAGTTAACACGGTTTCGATTTTAAATATTCATGCTGCTCTTGTTAATCAACATTCAATTCGTCATTTAACTAGGAATTGCACCAGGAATAATTGTTTCTGGAAGTTTTTGCACCACTGAAGTTAAACTCACTGGTCTGTATTTCCTGGTCTCATCGATAAACCTGCTTTGCACAAGCGCATAAGATCAGTAATTCCGCAGTCCTCTGGCACCGCCCTGAGTCCTGGGAAAAGTTTAGTGTTATGTTCAGCAGCTCTGAAATTTCCACGCTCACATTTTTCTTCCGTGTACTACTGAAGTCAGGAACCTACATATGTTCTAATCTGGTCGCTCCACAATTCATTGCATTTTCATAATTTAACCCTCCCTCAGGGAAGTAACAGTAATTGTTTTCTACCCTATTTGTTTGCAAATATTTGACGTCAAGTATTCTCCGAATGAATTAAACAGGATAGTGTTTCTTCTTCTGTATCATTCCCCATCAAAAAAGATTTGTCACTTGAGGTTCATTAGTGCGTTGTTGTGGAAGCAAAGATCCAATAAATCGAGTGAAACGCACGGCGAGCAGATTCCATGCTGGATTTCACACGAGGCTGCTTGAACTGTGTCATTGTTTGGACTGGTCTTAACGCGATCACAAACAGCCATTCCATGTGATTTGAGTCACTTTTTCGAAAGTTGGCCTGTTCAGTTGTAACCACTGTTCTCAAATCCATGGCCCGGAAGACCGCAGGTCCAACATTCCCACTAAGCCTGGATCATCTCGGGTTAATGAGAGCGCAGGACAGACAGGAGGTGCAGCAGACCGAGAGCTGCAGCAGATATGTTGCAAGATAAAGAGATATCAGTTCGGTGAGGCTGCAACACGAGATGAATTGACTGGCAAACAGCACATGTAGTGAGCGATAGACAGAGCCAAACAATACCGCAACCAATAGAGCAGATCTAAATGTTGCAGTCCTGAAGATCCAGTCCTGAATGGCGCTGGTCAAATCAATAACTTCGTGGAGGATGAGTCACCACCAGTATCAGCACATCAGTGCAAGATGAAAGGCTGCAGTGTGTTTAGGAAACTTCAACCAAAAGTGTGGTAAAACGTATCCGACTTCTCTTGAGGTCCCCAGTTTCACATATAATTTTCTTCAACCAATTAGATTCACTCCTCCTCACGAGGAGAAACGGCTGTCGCCACTGTAAACTCCGAAGACAGTGACAGGCAGTGACCTGCAGCACGATGGCTCAGTGGTTAGCTTTGCTGCCTCACAGCACCAGGGACATTGGGCCGATTCCGGCCTCGGGCCTCTGTCTGTGTGGAGTTTGCAGGCTCTCATTGCATCTGCATGGGTTTCCTCCAGATGCTCCGGTTTCCTCACACAGTCCGAAAAACCTGATGGTTAGGTATTTTTGGCCATGCTAAATTCTCCCTCAGTGTACCCAAGAGGTGCCCGAGTGTGGCGACGAGGGGGATTTTCACAGTATCTTCAATGCACTGTTCATGCAAGCCGACTTGTGACATTAATAAGTGTAAACTAAACTCGCATTCCATCAACATTCCATGATGCAGAACATATCACGGCCCGAGCAAATATGGCAGCCGGCATTTAGCTGGAAATCTGCCAACATACCCAGCTGCTAATGGTGAGAAAGGGAAGGACATATCAACCCCAGTCAATTAACACCCCTTCAGTCTCGTCCGGATTATGATAAATGTAGCAGCAGGTGCCAAGATTATTGCTACACAGCGGCAGTTATTCAGCATTTCCCTGCTCACAGTCTTATAGTTTCTGTTCTGCAAGGCTAAATGAGCTGTTGAAGTCATTGCCTCCAAAAAATGAACTAAGCAGGTGAACTCAGGGGTATTACCGTGAATGTGGTTGACCTGATTTGGGATGAATGAACACCAGCAAAAGCAGATCTGAATTCAATGGAATTCAGGAAGAATGTTGCAGATCCGACATAACGCAATGTCTGATGGTTGGAAATGTTGGACCTCAGTCTTGTCAGTCCAGGTACATTATTGCAGAAGGGCCTCAGAATTACCAACCTAACCCCAGCCAAGTGTAGCTGCTTCATCATTGACCATCCTCTCATCATGAAATCAGAATTGGGGATGTTGCCTGTAGATTTCACCATATTTAGTATCATTTCTGCCTCCATGGACACTGATGAATTCCATTTATGAATGCAGAAAAACCTGAACAATATCCAGGGTGAGGCTGAAAATTTGAAAATGTAATTCACACCACAGAACTGCTCGCTAGATGCCTCCTTCAAAAACAGCGAATTCAACCATCACACCCTCGATATTCATTAGAATTTCCATCACTGAATCTCTATCTAGATCCGGTGGGGTGGTGGGGCGGGGGGGGGGGGGGGGGGGGGATGGTTAAAATCGACCAGAAACTGAGATAGATTAGCCACATTATTACTGTGGAGAAACGAGCCAATCAGAGGTCACGTGTCCTGCCGATGATAATTCACCTGGTCAATCTCCAAAACCTGTCCAGCATCTCCAAGGAACAATTCCGGACAATACGGTGTTAACCATCCGTTTGATGGATGTATGCATCTTCACCAACACTCAGGAAGCTTGGCACCATCAGGAAAGATTCAATCCAGTTGAGTGATAGGCAACACATTCAACACTGACTCTCTCCACCATGTCATACATTGTCAGCAGGATGCGCTGCTTTCCACTTAGAAAACACAGTGAACATCAACGACTCGTACTGTCCAATTCTCACACCCTCACTAACTCATCAAACAACTTCTAGTCATACTCTGTCACTCAGCTGCCACAAACACACTCATTCCCTCGCCCCCGCCCCCAGTCACAATCACAGACCCACTACAGTATAAACTTACAATGTCCAACCCCTCCCACCAAATACATACACCCGCGCACACACTCACTCTCTCTCTCACCCACACGCAATCACTCACTCTCTGACTCAGACAGATGCACACGAACAATCCAGACACTCACGCTCTCCCAATTACAACCACACTCAAACTTTCTCTGCAACTCACTCATTTCCCAATTCCAACAAAAGAACAAACCGAATTTCTCATTCCCACACACACAGATACACGAGCCGCCTCGCTCACACTCAGACAGAGACACACAAACAATGGCAAAACACAGTCTATTTCCCTCTCACACTCACACAAACACGCATACACTCCCAATTCCACATGCAAGCGAACTTTCACAAACACACTTAAACATTCTCTTGTCTGCTTCCCACGCTCACAGACACAAACATTTTATCTCTTGCACACCTTTCTCTCACACACACAATGATGCTCACTTTCACATTCCCACAATCGCTCTCCCACATTCGCCTCATGCTCTGCCCCGTCTCTCTGATACAATATAGACATGTACACATACATGCACAAACACACACACAGACACACACACGCACACACACACACATGCACACAGACACACACACACACACACATGCACACACACAAAGACATACACAAACACACACATGCACACACACACATGCACACACACATGCACACACACACATGTGCACACACACAAACACACACATGCACACACACACATGCACATACACACAGACACATACACACACACACACACACACATGCACACACACACATGCACACACGCAGTTTCTATTCTTTTGTTCAGGCCGAATATTAGCAAACAACAGTGAATGGAGGAATAACGCTGAACATCTCAATAAAGTTTTAATCAAAGTGTTTACTTTGTTCAATGCCCGTTGTCTGTCTCACTGTTTATTTCACTCTCTTGCAGCTAACCTACTTACTGGGTTGATACTAACCCGTGGAAGATGTGGTCTTTCCACATGTGTCACTTGCTACCTGGTGGCCATGGCAACAGCAGATCTATTTGTCATTATCTTCGACGTGATTTTGAAACAGATTCCACGTGTTTATCTTTTAAATTTCTTTAATTTGCTGCGCTCTCTCCAAGTGTGCAATATCCACACTGCATTTCTTCAAACAGCCACGGACTGTTCTGTCTGGTTCACCGTGACTTTCACCTTTGATAGATTTCTGGCCATATAAGAACATAAGAACATAAGAAATAGGAGCAGGAGGAGGCCATCTAGCCCCTCGAGTCTGCCCCGCCATTATATAAGATCATGGCTGATCTGACGTGGATCAGTACCACTTACCCGCCTGATCCCCATAACCCTTAATTCCCTTACCGATCAGGAATCCATCCATCCGCGCTTTAAACATATTCAGCGAGGTAGCCTCCACCACCTCAGTGGGCAGAGAATTCCAGAGATTCACCACCCTCTGGGAGAAGAAGTTCCTCCTCAACTCTGTCTGAAACTGACCCCCCTTCATTTTGAGGCTGTGTCCTCTAGTTTTAACTTCCTTACTAAGTGGAAAGAATCTCTCCGCCTCCACCCTATCCTGCCCCCGCATTATCTTATAAGTCTCCATAAGATCCCCCCTCATCCTTCTAAACTCCAACGAGTACAAACCCAATCTCCTCAGCCTCTCCTCATAATCCAAACCCCTCATCTCCGGTATCAACCTGGTGAACCTTCTCTGCACTCCCTCCAATGCCAATATATCCTTCCTCATATAAGGGGACCAATACTGCACACAGTATTCCAGCTGCGGCCTCATAAATGCCCTGTACAGGTGCATCAAGACATCCCTGCTTTTATATTCTATCCCCCTCGCAATATAGGCCAACATCCCATTTGCCTTCTTGATCACCTGTTGTACCTGCAGACTGGGCTTTTGCGTCTCATGCACAAGGACCCCCAGGTCCCTTTGCACGGTAGCATGTTTTAATTTGTTTCCATTGAGATAGTAATCCCATTTGTTATTATTTCCTCCAAAGTGTATAACCTCGCATTTCTCAACGTTATACTCCATTTGCCATATCCTCGCCCACTCACTCAGCCTGTCCAAATCTCTCTGCAGATCTTCTCCGTCCTCCACACGATTCACTTTTCCACTTATCTTTGTGTCGTCTGCAAACTTCGTTACCCTACACTCCGTCCCCTCCTCCAGATCATCTATATAAATGGTAAATAGTTGCGGCCCGAGTACCGATCCCTGCGGCACGCCACTAGTTACCTTCCTCCAACCGGAAAAACACCCATTTATTCCGACTCTTTGCTTCCTGTCGGATAGCCAGTCCCCAATCCACTTTAACACACTACCCCCAACTCCGTGTGCCCTAATCTTCTTCAGCAGCCTTTTATGGGGCACCTTATCAAACGCCTTTTGGAAATCCAAAAACACCGCATCCACCGGTTCTCCTCCATCAACCGCCCTAGTCACATCTTCATAAAAATCCAACATGTTCGTCAAGCACGACTTTCCCCTCATGAATCCATGCTGCGTCTGATTGATCGAACCATTTCTATCCAGATGCCCTGCTATCTCCTCTTTAATAATGGATTCCAGCATTTTCCCTACTACAGACGTTAAGTTGACCGGCCTATAGTTACCCGCCTTTTGTCTCCTTCCTTTTTTAAACAGCGGCGTAACATTAGCCGTTTTCCAATCAACCGGCACGACCCCAGAATGCAACGAGTTTAGATAAATAATCACTAACGCATCCACTATTACCTCTGACATTTCTTTCAATACCCTGGGATGCATTCCATTTGGACCCGGGGACTTGTCCACCTTCAGTCCCATTAGTCTACCCAGCACTGCTCTCTGGTAACATTAATTGTATTAAGTATTTCTCCTGCTGCCAACCCTCTATGGTTAATATTTGGCAAACTATTTGTGTCCTCCACCGTGAAGACCGACACAAAAAACTTATTTAAAGACTCAGCCATATCCTCATTTCCCACTATTAACTCCCCCCTCTCGTCCTCCAAGGGTCCAACATTCACTCTAGCCACTCTGTTCCTTTTTATATATTTAGAAAAACTTTTACTATCATTTTTTATATTAATTGCTAGCCTAGCTTCATAGTCTATCCTTCCTTTCTTTATCGCTTTCTTAGTATCTCTTTGTTGTTTCTTAAATTTTTCCCAATCACTTGTTTCTCCACTATTTTTGGCCACTCTGTACGCAGCTGTTTTTATTTTAATACTCTCCTTTATTTCCTTCGTTATCCACGGCTGGTTCTCCCTTTTCTTACAATCCTTGTTTTTTGCTGGAATATATTTTTGCTGAGAACTGAAAAGGATCTCCTTAAAAATCCTCCACTGTTCCTCAGCTATCCTACCTGCCAGCCTGCTCTCCCAGTCTACCTTAGCCAATTCATCCCTCATCCTATCATATTTCCCTCTGTTCAAACAGAGGACACTGGTTTGAGACCAAACTTTCTCCTCTTCCATCTGAATCAGAAATTCGACCATATTGTGGTCACTAGACCCAAGAGGGTCCTTCACAATAAGATCCTTAATTCTACCTACCTCGTTACACAATACCAGATCCAAAATAGCTCGTTCCCTCGTCGGTTCCGTAACATGCTGTTCAAGGAAACTATCCCGACAGCATTCTAAGAACTCTTCCTCCATTCCACCCTTACCGACTTGAGTCTGCCAGTCAATGTGCATGTTGAAGTCCCCCATGATTATTGCCGTTCCGTTTTTTCACGCATCCCTTATCTGCTTGTTTACAGCCCTCCCTACCTCAACATTATTATTTGGGGGCCTATATACCACACCTACTAGTGTCTTTCTCCCTCTACTATTCCTCATCTCTACCCATAATGATTCCACGTTTTGTTCCTCAGAGCCTATGTCATCCCTCAGTACTACCCTGATATTATCTCTTATTAATAGCGCGACCCCACCACCTTTTCCTTCTTGTCTATTCTTCCTAAACGCCTGATACCCCTGGATATTCATCTCCCAGTCCTGGTCACCTTTCAGCCACGTTTCTGTAATGGCCACTAGATCGTACCCACTTGTGCTGATTTGCACCATCAACTCATTCACCTTGTTCCGAATGCTTCGTGCATTCAGGCAAAGTGTCCTTATTCCAGCTTTTATCTGGACCCGCTTTGATGAGTCGCGAACACCCTCTCCCTCTACTCCCTTATCTAAATTACCGCCTTCATTCACTTGCACCCTCTCCTCTACCATTAATTTTGTAATTCCCCTTACCCCTGCATCCTCCACCCCATCAATTAGTTCCTTGATCCTAGTCAACTCTTCTAGCTCCCCTCCCCCCAACCTATCTAGTTCAAATTCTCCCCAGTAGCCTTAGCCAACCTACCGGCCAGGATATTGGTCCCCGTGTGATTCAAGTTCCACCCGTTTTTTGTATACAGATCACCCCTGCCCCTAAAGAGGTCCCAATGGTCCAGGAACCTGAATCCCTGCCCCCTGCACCAGTCCCTCAGCCACACATTCATCCTCCACCTCACTCCATTCCTGCCCTCACCTTCCCGTGGCACAGGCAGTAATCCTGAGATTACTACCTTTGCTTTCCTCTTTCTCAGCTGTCTCCCTAATTCCCTGTACTCCCTTTTCATGACCCCTTCTCCCTTCCTACCCACATCAGCGGTACCAATATGTACCGCTACCTCAGGCTCCTCTCCCTCCCACCTCAGTATTTCCGGGACGCGACTAGCGACATCCTGGATCCCGGCCCCAGGGAGGCAGACCACCATGCGAAAATTCCGCCTACCTCCGCAGAAACGCCTGTCTGTCCCCTTCACCATCGAGTCCCCGATTAATACCGCCTTCCTCCTCTTTTCCTTAGCCCTCTGAGTTACAGGGCTGGACTCCACTGCGGAGACAAGGCCACTGCTGCTTCCCCCAGGCGGGCTGTCCCCCCCAGCAGTACTCAAGCAGGAGTATTTGTTGTGCAGGGGCACATCCACCGGGGTACTCTCAACCACCCTAGCCTTACCCTTCCTGGCCGTCACCCACTTGGCCTCCTCCCGTGGCCCTGGTGTGACCACCTGATGATAGGTCTTGTCTATCACCTCCTCATTCTCCCTCATCAGCCTAAGATCCTCGAGCTGTAGTTCCAGCTCCCTAACACGGTCCCTCAGGAACCGCAGCTCGACACAACCCTCACAGATGTGGATGTCCGGGAGGCAAGATGCCTCCAGGACCTCCCACATCCTACACTGGGAACAACACACTGGTTTCACACTCATACTGGACACTTTATCTCAAGTAAGACAGTGAAAAGTTAATAAGAGTGTAAGGAAACAAAAACTCACCCCTGCTCGTCCAAGCCCTGTGAGCCAAAGCCCTGACAGCTCACTCAACTTCCCACTCACTCTGCTGCCCGCTACGATGCTGCCCGCTGTATACTTTGGTGCACTTTTAAACCCTCCAGAAACTTCCCCTGGCCTCTCCTGGCCTGACTTCCGGTTTTGAAAAAAACCTCCGATTTAAACCCAAAATTAACTGAAAAAATAAATAATTAATTACAGTCAGAAAACCCACTCTCTTACCCTCAGCCTGCTCCTGGGAACAACTCCTTAAAATATGTTGCAGAAATCTGAAAAGGAAACACTGCACCGTGAAATCCGCAGCGGTGACTCTGGGAACAGTCACTGGGTTGAGCTGTTTAAAAAACGTGTTCTGGTGTTTTACGTTCACAGCTTCATATGCGTTTACAAAAGGACTATGGCTTTGTAGACGTATAAGTGGCTTTATAACCTCCCCTATTTGGGGATCAATCGAATTGCTGCAATATATTTTAACACCTTGTATTCCACTTGTCCTGATTATAATGCTCAATACCTTCACCGTCAGAAACATTTTAGTGACCAGCAGAGCCCGCAGGAGACTCCATGCTCAGAGCATTGAGAAGACTCATTTTGATCCAGAAATGGAGAATCGGAGGAAATCCATTATTTTACTGTTTGCTATATCAGCGAATTTTATTCTGTTATGGGCATTGTTGGTGTTTTATTCCATACAGACATGCATGACGTTTCTCCAGATTACGGATATTGCTGTGGACTATTTTATCATAAAATTGGGCACCATGTTTCAACTTCTAAGTTGCTGCACAAACACTTGCATCTATGCAATAACACAGACAAAGTTCAGGCAGCAGGTGAGAACTATGCTAAAATATCCCTTCAGTAGAATTGTGAAATCTATCCAATGATTCGAATAGATGAATAATTGAAATTTCCCATAAAGTCAATATCTAATTTTACTTGTAAATGGACCAATTATTTTAAATTGTAGACAGCGTGTGGTTGGTTTATGTCGCTGTCCATGTGCAGCAAATATCCCTGCACTAATAGAACATGTGTTGCATCTTAATCTATGATAGGAACGGTTGGGGGATGGTTGGGAGGGGAATGACAGAGTGGGGGGGGGGGGTGGGTGGCGTTGGGTGCAGAGCCTGTCATTATGGCAACAGACTGGCTGAAGAATATCTCTATTGCAACAGGGATGGAATGCAGTCAAAATGATGGTAGCAGAGCAGGGCGGAGGATTGCCGCTAATCGAACAAAGCATGGAAGGTGCCAGCACTGTGCTGGCAGAGCATGGGTAAGAGCTCTATGCGCTTTCACAGAGTAGGGATGGGACCTGTCACTTTGGTAACATGTTGATGAGTATCTGTATTGGGGCACGTTTGGAATGCTGTTAATCTCTTAGTAACGCAATACAAATTGTGCTGCCATAGTGGTGAAACGTGCAGCCGTGGGATTTCTCTTTAGTTGCAGCGATGTGGTGTGGCAGTTTTCAGCCAGAATTGGAGGATCTGTTTATGTTGGTATGCGTTAACAATATTTCAGAGTCTATGTTAGATTTTGTGCCTATTAGATTCAGGGCCCCCATTAGTTGCAGGGTATTTGTCAGTCTTAAGGTCTCTTTCAGTTGCAGCAACATGAATTGCAGTCTCACCGAAGAGCCCCCATTCCAGACCCCTCCCCCTTCAATCACTGCAAATCACAAACACTTTTAGAACAGTACAACTGCATCTAATGGGAACTCTCTGTTTGGACATTGTCATGTGAGCGTACATTAAAGCAATGTAAATGCCATGCAGCTTACAGCTTGAGCGATGTCATTGGGGGGCTGCAGCTAAGCTGTGGCAGTCAGGTGATAGGGTTTGTTTCCTTTGGGCTTTCAGTTACGTTTTTGGAAGCAGTTTACCTGCAAGCTAAGAAGCAGACTGCATTTCTCCCTGTTTTCTTTTTTCTCTTTGTTTGGTTCTGCCTTAAAGGATCTGTGTTCTGGGAAAATAGACCCGACTACAACCTCTTCTGACTTTCTTCACAAGGAAAACATGGCAAATAGGAATGGGAGGAGACTATTCAGCCCATCGCAGGCCTGCACCGACAACTGTCCCACCCTATCCCATAACACCGCAAACTTACCCTGCCGATTCCCCTGAAACTAGAGACAATTTGTCATGGCCCATCAACCTAACCCTCACATCTTTTGACTGTGGGAGGGAGACGGAGCACCCGGAGGAAACCATGGTCAGCCATGATCACAATGGATGGCACAATGGATTGCAGTAGATCACAGGCGTTGAATTGAGGCCTAGTCGCATAGGCCTTGAATTGATGGCTTGTCACATACAACTGGAATTGAGGCCTAGTCACACAGGCCTTGAATTGAGTCTTCATCACACAGGCCTTGAATTGAGGCCGAGTAACACCCAAAATGAATTGAAGCTTGGTCATATAGACCTTAAACTGAGGCCGAGTCTGCAGGTTTTGTATTGAGGTCGAGTCACACAGAAGTTGAATTGAGTCCTAGTCACACTGACCTTGAATTGAGAAGGAGGCCAAAGAGCTGGATGAGGGTAAAGCAGTTGATGTGGTGTATATGGATTTCAGTAAAGCGTTTGATGAGGTTCCCCACAGTTAGACATTGCAGAAGATACGGAGGCATGGGATTGAGGGTGATTTAGTGCTTTGGATCAGGAATTGGCAAGCTGTAAGAAGACAGAGGTTGGTGGTTGATGGGAAATGTTCATCCTGGAGTTCAGTTACGAGTGGTGTCCCGCAAGGATCTGTTTTGGGTCCACTGCTGCTTGTCATTTTTATAAATGTCCTGGATGAGGGCGTAGAAGGATGGGTTAGTAAATTTGCGGATGACAGTAAAGTCGGTGGTTGTGGACAGTGCTGAAGGTTGTTTCAGGTTACAGAGAGACACAGATAAGTTGCAGTGCTGGGCCTGAGAGGTGGCAAATGGAGTTCAATGCGGAAAAGTGTGAGATGATTCACTTTGGAAGGAGTAACAGGACTACAAAGTACTGGGCTAATGGTAAGATCCTCGGTCGTGTGGATGAACAGAGAGATCTCGGTGTCCATGTACAAAGATCCCTGAAAGTTGGCACCTAGGTTGATAGAGTTGTTAAGAAGGCGTACTGAGTGTTAGCTTTTATTGGAAGAGGGATTGAGTTTTGGAACCAGGAGGTCATGTTGCAGCTGTTCAAAACTCTGGTGCAGCTGCACTTGGAGTATTGCATACAGTTCTGGTCGCCACATTATAGGAAGGATGTGGAAGCATTGGAAAGGGTGCAGAGGAGATTTACTAGGATGTTGCCTGGTATGGTGGGAAGGTCTTCTGAGGAAAGGCTGAGGGACTTCAGGTTGTTTTCGTTGGAGAGAAGAAGGTTAAGAGGTGACTTAATAGAGGCATACAAGATGATGAGAGGATTAGATAGGGTGGATAGTGAGAGACTTTTTCCTCGGATGGTGACAGCTAGCACGAGGAGATATAGCTTTAAATTGAGTGGTGATAGATATAGGACAGATGTCAGTGGTAGGTTCTTTACTCAGAGAGTAGTAAGGGCGTGGAATGCCCTGCCTGCAGCAGTAGTGGACTCGCCAACATTTAGGGCATTTAAATGGTAATTGGATAAACATATGGGTGATATTGGAATAGTGTAGGTTAGATGGGCTTGAGATTGGTTTCACTGGTCGGTGCAACATTGAGGGCCGAAGGGCCTGTACTGCGCTGTAATGTTCTATGTTCTATGTTCTATGAGGCCTAGTCAGACAGAACTTGAATTGAGAACTAGTCACACAGCCCTTAAATTGAAGCCTAGTCGCACAGGCTCTGAATTGACGCCTAGTCAGAAAAGCTGCATTATACCTCAGGTGCAAAGAACAAGTCCCTGTCCCACCGCACCCCCCTCCCCCACCCCTAGTGAAACTGAACAACCCTTTCCATCCACAAATCCCACCACCCTGTCTGAAAACACAAGCAGGACTCTGGCATGGAGAACAAGCCTTTCCCCAGGCTCAGGAATGTGAATTTCAGCTCCCTCTCCCTCCCGAGTGCTTCGCAGTGAGAGAGGGAGACTGAAAATGTTACAAACAGAAACTCAGTAAAAGTAGATTGAAGCGCTGCCCGGGTCTCTCACACAGCACCGTGACATTACTGAGAGTAAAGCACAGGCACTGTCCAATTGGTCAATTAAACCGGGTCCCAATCGCAGCCTTTTTCATTCAAAGCCCCTGTGAGAACTCGACTGAAACTTCTTTTCTATAGCTCTGCCTTACCCTGTTCCTCTCTATATCCCACCCTCCTTTCCCTCAATCTTTTATGTTTAAAATGTGGACACTGATGCAGTGTGAAGAATATGTGGCGGGTTTAAGAAGCACAGAGCATGAACGCACACCAAGATCCCCCACCCCCCCCCCCCCCCGCCCACACACACACACAGTCTGAACATGTCCAGATACAAAGTGATATTTAAGTGTGGATTTCGGTAAAGCTATTGGGCAATGAGGTACCACACCTCTCCCTCTCCCTCTCTCTCCCTCCCTCCGCCCATACTCCTTCCACCCCTCCCCAGTTAAAATAATAACAAGTCACTCCAGGTTTGTTGCTGTTTGTGCATCTGACATGAACAGGAAACCTTCCACTTCTACGGCAGTCACTCCTCTCTGTTTCCCTCTCTGATTCCCTCTCTTTGTTACCTCCACTATCTCTGTCCCGATCCACATCCCTCCTCTCTCTCTCTCTCCTGCTACTGATGATCTAACTCTGTTCTCTCTCTCTCTGCCTGTTCATCTCCCCCTATCTCTCTGCGTACCCATCGCCCTCCTCTCTCTCACTCGCCTGCTCTGGATAATCTCTCTCTCTCTGATGATGAATCTGGATTGAAATGCTCTCTGAAAGATTTCTGTCTGACCATTTTAAATCATGTCACCCTGTGACCACTGTTTCTGTTGATCACTGATTCACATCGAGAAATGAGGCTGGGGGCAGCCGTGGGAAATGGAAGTAATCACAGTCAGTTGTCAGTACACTGAATTTGGTGAGCGAAACCACAGTCTCCCAACAGGATAGGCTGCAAGAAAAAGATGCACAGCAAGATCCCACAAGCAAACGGCTCAGTTACCCTCCAGTTCCCCCCTCTCTCACTGTTACCCTAAATTTTCCATTTATCTCCCTCTCTCTGATAACTCGAAATCAAAGGAGAATGATGGGAGACAGAGAAAGAGAGAGGGAGAGCAGGAAAACCCACAATCTCTTCCTGAATAAAATGAATTAAGATCCACTTCATGAAAGCAGAGAATGCTCCTATGAAAATCTTCCCCGCAACAGCCGAACGGCGTCGCTGCTCTGCTGCCCTTGCTGGATGCTTGCCTTAATTCGAACACGGAGGGTGTATTCTGCAGTTCCACTTTCTGGAAGCAGTGTCTGCGTCTATGAAAATTAGCTTGCCCAACACTATTGATAATGATAGTTTCCAGGTCCTCACCTGCCATAGTCTTGTGGTCGTAAATTTTTGGCATTTTGTTTGTGTCTTCCACTGTGAAGACTGACATAAAATATCTGTTCAATGCCTCGTCCATTTCCTCCTTTGCAGTTATTACAACCCCGTTCTCATCCTCTGAAGGCCCAATGTTTACTTTAGCCAATCGTTTTCGTTTTTTTAAATTTGTTGAAACTTCTGCTATCTCTTAGGCTCAGATAGGAAAAGTATTATTTTATGCATGACATGTGGCAGCATCCTTAATGCCAACCTTACCAGGCTTCAGAAAGGAGATGGATGATGCCTGTCCTCCAGTTAATGACGTGTGTGAAATATTAGATGCAATGCGCATTAAGAGAGAGAAGTGCTGGTGGGACAACCATGCCTGAAAGGAGATAGATGATCAGAGCCCGATTAATTTCTTCTCATGCACTGAAATGAAGCTTAGGATGAAAGACTAGATTTCCTGAGGATCAGCTTTCAATCTTCACGCGGCAGAGGGCAGAGTACTGAAAGCCTGAAGGCCTATGCACGTTGTACTTTTGTTTACACACAAGTGTGATTGATAGGCCAAATGGCTATAAGCCAGTCACTCTGTGACAGTGGGTGTACAGTTTAATAGAATATTTTCTCAGAGACTGGATGAAGTGTCACTTAGAACGGCAAGTGTTAATCAAGGGCAGTCTCCGTGACTTTGCTCTGGATAAGTTGTATATTAAAATCTTAATTAAAATATTTGAGGAGCTAAAACGGATGATTGATCAGGTCCATTTTGCACATGTGGTCAACATGGATTTAGTCGGGAATATGATCTTTGAAACGTGGCTGGGAAGTAAAATCCCGTGTTACAGCAGAATATGCAAGGTTGGATTGGCTCAGTCACCGGAAACAAGGGATTATAATTCACACATTTTGGTGAATGGAATGTGGTTTCCAGTGGAATTTCACATAGCTCAGTCCTGGCCTCCTGCTGTTGTTATCACATTCCATTGACATGGAGTTATCGGTGGCAGGCATGATTGGTAAATTATCTGTTGATTCAAAAAGCGATCGAACGTTAATGGTGAAAACCATAGCAGTTTTCTCCAGAATGACACCAATATTTGGGTTTAGAAATCAGAAAAGTGGCAAATAGAAGTCAGTTGGAGAAGTGTGAAGTGATGCAGTTCGGAGGGAACAGAAAACAATGGAATTCATCACAACTGAAAAGATTTTGGGAACTGTGAAGGAAATTAGAGTTATTACAGTTTGTGTCCAAATTTCCCTGAAAGTGACAGGACAGGTCGGTAATCTGGTAAAGAAGGAAAATGCAATGCTTTCCTTAATTGGACCTAGTCGAGAATATCAACCCAGTGCGGTGATGACGGATTAATAGAAAAACACCTGTTAGGCCACAGCTGGACGTCTGCATCCGGTTCCGTCAATCAGATTACAACGAGAATATAATTGTATTTGCTTAATTGTGTAAAAAGACTTGCAAGAATCGTGCTGAGCTTGATAATTGTACATATGAGGAAATCTGGGCAGCTTAACATTGTTCACCGGGGAACACAGTCGGATGAGTTGTAACTTGATTGAATCATAGAAGTCTATGTTGGTTCTAAAATGAGTTAGCAAGAAATATCTGTCTCGCCTAATGGATAGAACAATTACTGGGGAGCATAGTTTTAAGTGGCTTGATGGGAAAACTGGAGGTTGCATTTGGCCAATTGTTTTTCATGCAAAGGGCAGCTGTAGTCCGGAATTAACCTCTTCAGTTGAAACAGAAACCTAAACTGATAAAACTGTACCGGGGTGCGAATCTGAATTGCTGTAACTGACAAGGGTATCAGTCGGGTTCAGTTACGTCTGATGGGAATATATCGACACAGACACGATCACTGAATGATCACTTGTCCGTACCCTACTTTTTATGATGTTCTATATTTTTTGTTTCAGTATCTATGCAGCATGTTTTGTATCTGATTTAATGTGTACATTTACGTGCTGTGTTACGCAAGTTGCACTCTGTTTCTCTTTCTCCCGCTTTGACAACCTTTGCTCACCGTGTATCATTCCAATTCATTTTTCTCAGATTCTGCTCCAGTGTTTCTGGAGACGCTGTTTTCTGATTATTATCCGTGTTCTTAAATTCCAACACGTTGTTCTCAGCTTCTGTTTGTTTCACTCCCCCTCACTCAAGACGCTGTTCACTCTTTATGACATCGGCGATGCTCCACCTGGCACATAGAGAAGCACTGTTCAAGAGACTATTTATTAAGAGAAGAGGGCTGCCCTCCATTGGTACAATTATGATGCGAGGAGAAGTAAATTAATCACAGTCAGTGAAAAGCAGATTCATTCACACCTTTAAATCCCATACGTTTTACTCTCACAATGAAGTAGAGCACGTACCCACTCTGTGTGAGATGTATAGTACTTGCAGATTCAGGATATACTGGAGTCAGCAGAGTCTTTAAACACTCCTTATCTATGGAATTGAGTCTCTGGACTGTGGGTTCTAAATATTCCACATTCTTTATAAAAAGAGAGCGGGAAAATCCGTGCGACTTCAGACCAGTCCATGCAATATTGCTGAAACGATGCATCAAGTTTCAAGTTCCATAATTAGGAACAACATAGTGTTTGCCTTTAAAAAAACAGCAAACAATGACTCGCACAAGAATGTTAATAATGAATAATGTCCGATAAACTTGTTGCAGTTCTTTGATAAAGTAATGGAAAGGTTGGTGTTGGAGATCATGCACTTTTATATGGATTATCAGTTGTCCTTTCATAAACTGATTAAAGTGGTTGTGTCAATTTTGTTGTAACAATGGTTAGAAGACTAAAAAAGAGAAAAGTTGTGGATGATGCTTTTTTTTACCAGACGTAAGGAACATCTTTCAGACCCTGAGTTAGCCTTGAACAAATGACATACTTATTTCTCATGGGCACAATTTCAATAATTGCGATAACGGGTCATTCAATGGAACGTGGTCATCGCTGACACGGTGGCACAGTGGTAAGCACTGCTGCCTCAAAGTTCAAGGACCCGGCTTCGATCCGGACACAGGTGACTGCGTGAAGTTTGTACGTTTCCCGGAAGTCTGCGTGGTTCTCCATCGGGTGATCAGGTTTCCTCTCACAGCACAAAGATGTCCATGTTTCTTATTGCCCTAAGATATGGCGGTTGCGTAGGTTCAATCTCACGAAGGTCGATGTGAAGGATGTATAAAACACGGAAAGCAGGAATATATAAAAGACATGGGACATTGTTTTAAAGGAGGACAGACAGCGTCAGATGCGTCAACAATCATTTAGGAAGGTGATAGGAGAAATAAAATTATTGCTAAATTCATCCAATGTGGAATTAATAAAAGAGGCTTAGAGTGTCAAAACATGTTTCTTATCTCTCACGGAGTACGTGTCAGTTGAGATATTGTGAGTAATTCTGGCCATTGAATATTAGAAAGCTGCAAAGAGTTTGAAGAGAGTGCAGAGGAGATTTACTAAAAAAATACCGGGAGAAATCAAATCTAAGTGAGGGAGACGAGGTAAGATGGCTGCTTGTCTCTCCTTACATCAGAGGAAATAAACCAGGTAATGGAACTAAGTCTGAGAGAGACAGAGAGAGACAGAGAGGCAGACAGACAGACAGAAACAGAGACAGAGACACAGGGAGGGACAGACACACTGGTCCTCCTTAGACATCCATATATCTGTAACTTCCTTTAACTCCCATAACCTCTCTGCATTGCTCCAAGCTGGCCTCTTGAGCATGCACGAGAATCATCCATTCAACATTGCAGAAATGTCAGCAGCTGCTTTAAGCCTAACTCTGCTTTTCTTTTTTCCTAACACGCTCTGTCATCATAAGCCCCTTTAAGATGCTTTTTACTACTTATTGGCCTGGCCGGATATTTGTCCTCCTTCTTACCAGGGATTCGCAGGACCACAAAACTTTTAAGGCACGGAATGAGTTTATTCGTATTGTGCCTGTTCTGGTGTCTGAATGAAAAATACACCCAGTGTCATTGGCCCACCTTCTGCTCCGACCCCACAGTATTTTTCCTTTTCAGATAACGAATGCAATTACTCTAGTGAGGTTGAAGCCACTATGTCAGAAGCCTACCATTGATCAAGTGTAAGTGATGTTCTGCCCGAAACCTTCCATGATTCACCTGGAGGAAGGAATATATTGGTCACTGACATCTTACTGGACTTCCTTTAGGTCTCGATAGTAATGGGAAGGGTGTGTGATGTCATGAAATGCAACGGCAGCACCTGTATCAGAAGAAGGACAAGATGGTTTACCTCACAATTGTTGATGTTGGACATCCTTCTCATGTCTAACTGAACCGCAGTGTCCATTTTGACTTAGACACGAGACTGAACAGTAGGCCATTCCACACTTGGAGCCTGCTCCGCCATTCAGTATGATCATGGCTGATCTTCAAATTCAATATCCTGATTCCCTATTTCCCCCATATCCCTTCATCCCTTTAGCCCCATTACTATATCTAATTTATTCTTGAAATGAGACAAGGACTAGTTCGAGTCCGAGTGCAGCTTCTCTTTTGGTAAAATAAACATCGGTCTGAATAGTGCTGTCTTCATTCTGCCCACGTCCCGCGTTCAGTGCAAGTGGAAGTGAGTTTTGTTTATTTTTAGAGCAAATAAGCTATCTATTTTTTTAAAATTATCCAATAAACTGAGGGGCAGATATGAGGAGCCACGTCTCAAGGAAGTGAACGTAGGAAGCCCATTCATACTGCCACAAGGATATTGTGTTCAATCAGCAAATGACTGCTAACTGAACCGGTACTTCCATGGAGGCAACTTCAGTCCATGGGGATCACCAATTTGGACCAAATTTATTGCTTCCTCATTCCGTGACAGAACTGGAGCCAATTGGCCAATGGTGTGGCAGTGAAGAGTGTAGTAGATTATGTCAGGAGTAGCAGCAAATATTCTGCAAAATGAGGTGCCATCCTGGTGAAGCTACATCAATGCAATAATTGCAAGCCCAGCCGCTTGCATTAAGAGAGGTCTGTAACCCCGTGTCAAAAGATCGGACCACAGGTTTGCAGTCAGGTCACGCTAAGGCGTGGCGCGCAAACATAAAGCAAACTCGTTGCACTTATATCACAAGCCAAAATGATGGAATGCCCAGATCATCAGTGTAAAAGACATGCAGAAGCATTTGTAACACCTCGAGGCACATTTACGGAAGGATGGTATATCTCGACCTCCTCCTGAAGTCCACAGCATTAAAAAGTGCTCGTCTTCAGCCAATTTGATCAAGTCTACGTGATATGAAGAAACAGTTAAACTTGCATTTGTTTATGTTTTAGTCTCTTCAGGAAAGTTACAGCTGTGGTTGTCACCAGTTACGGGAAACATTTGGGAAACCACTTTAGCGCCGTCTTCCACCATCACTCTGACACTCCAGTGGTTATCGATTGAAAATGGGACGATTTGGACATCAGCAGTGGGCAGCTTGTATATCGTCCACAGTGATGCACAGTGAAGTATTAGATCCTATCCTATCATTACTGTAAAACACTCACACCGTGCTCAAGGCTCTCAGGCTGGCTGGCAACTGGTGTCTGTTAAATTCCGTGTTCCAGGAAAATATTTAAGAGGCTGTAAACCTGCTCAAAATCATCATGGTCTGTCAGGGCTCAAATGGCCATCATGGAACTCTTTCTATACACACACTGCATTCAGTAACTTCCAAATGTTCATCCCACTCCTCTATACATGAATAAATTAAGCTTTCAGCTAATGCCCAGAACTGGGATACAATGAAAACATAAATACAGTTCGCTGCACAGAGATATAGCGACACTTTCGGCCCATCGAGTCCAAGCAGCTGAAATCCAATGATTGATCATTTTGCACAGGGTCCCAAGGAAGAGCTGCTGGGTACAAGCGCTGGAGAGTGATAACATTCGGAAACGTTTTGAAAGGGCTGGGGTCACGGAGTGGGACAAGTGTGCTTGGGGACAAGAGAGTAGCGGGGTGTTAATTTGGAGATTCAGATCGCGGGTTGAGGTGGGAAAGGGGAATACATTGTGTCATCGAATCATGGAATCCCGGCAGTGCAGAAGGAGACTATTCAGCCCATCAGGCCTGCACGACAAAAACCCCACACAGGCCCCATCCCTGTAAACTTACGTATTTATTTTGTTAATACTCATGACACAAAGGAACAATTTATCATGGCCAAGGAACCAAATCAATGCACCTTTCAACTGTGGGAAGAAATTGGAGCATTCGGAGGAAACGTATGCTAACGCGAGGAGAATGTGCCCCTTTGGAACAATATGTAGACAGCCCGACTAGAGAGGGGGCTATACTGGACCTGGTACTGGGGAACGAGCCCGGTCAGGTCTTCAAAGTTTTGGTAGGGGAACATGTGGCAAATAGTGACCACAATTCTGTTAGCTTTAGGATAGTGATGGAAAAGGATGAGTGGTGTCCCAAGGGTAAGGTGTTGGAAATGGGGGAAGGCTAACTTTATTGGGATCAGGCAGAAATTGGCAGCTCTTGATTGGGAGAGGCTGTTTGAGGGTCAATCCACATCTGGTATGTGGCAGTCTTTTAAGGAACGGTTGTTAGGGTTACTGGACAAGCATGTGCCTGTAAAAAAGAAGGATAGGAAGGGTAGGATTAGAGAACCGTGGATAACCAGGGAAATTGAGGGACTGGTCAAAAAGAAAAGAGAGACGTATGTTAGGTCCAAGCAGCTAAAAACGGAGGGAGCTCTGGAGGAGTACAAAGAAAGTAGGAAAGTACTCAAACGGGGAATTAGAAGAGCAAAAAGGGGTCACGAAATGTTCTTGGCAGACAGGATTAAGGATAATCCGAAGGCATTTTATTCATACGTTAGGAACAAAAGGGTTGTTAGGGAAAAAATCGGACCTCTCAGGGACAAAAGTGGGGACTTATGCTTGGAGCCCAAAGAAGTAGGGGAGATCCTAAATGAATACTTTGCATCGGTATTCACAAAGGAGAGGGATGTGTTGACTGGGAGTGTCTCTGAGGGGAGTGTTGAACCGTTGGAGAAAATCTCCATTACAAAGGAGGAAGTGTTAGGTTTGTTAGAGAATATAAAGACTGACAAATCCCCAGGGCCTGATGGAATCTATTCAAGGCTGCTCAGGGAGACGAGAGGTGAAATCGTTGGGCCTCTGACGCAAATCTTTGTCTCGTCACTGGACGCAGGTGAGGTCCCAGAGGATTGGAGGATAGCCAATGTGTTCCCGTTATTTAAGAAGGGTAGGAAGGATAACCCGGATAATTATAGGCCGGTGAGCTTGACGTCCGTGGTGGGGAAGTTGTTGGAGAAGATTCTTAGAGATAGGATGTATGCGCATTTACAAAGGAATAAACTCATTAACGATAGTCAGCATGGTTTTGTGAGAGGGAGGTCATGCCTCACTAACCTGGTGGTGTTTTTTGAAGAAGTGACCAAAATGGTTGACGAAGGAAGGGCCGTGGATGTTGTCTATATGGACTTTAGTAAAGCGTTTGACAAAGTCCCTCATGGTAGGCTAGTGAAAAAGGTTGGATCTCATGGGATAAAGGGGGAGGTGGCTAGATGGGTGGAGAACTGGCTTGGTCATAGAAGACAGAGGGTGGTAGTGGAAGGGTCTTTTTTCCTGCTGGAGGCCTGTGACTAGTGGTGTACCGCAGGGCTCTGTATTGGGACCTCTGCTGTTTGTGATTTATATAAATGATCTGGAAGAAGGAGTAACTGGGGTGATCAGTAAGTTTGCGGACGACACAAAACTGGCAGGACTTGCAGATAGTGAGGAACATTGTCAGAGGCTACAGAAGGATATAGATAGGCTGGAAATGTGGGCAAGGAAATGGCAGATGGAGTTCAATCCTGATGAATGCGAAGTGATGCATTTTGGTGGGAATAATGTTGGGAGGAGCTACACGATAAATGGAAGAACCATAAAGGGTGTAGAGACGCAGAGGGAACTGGGTGTGCAAGTCCACAGATCTTTGAAGGTGACGTCACAGGTGGAGAAGGTGGTGAAGAAGGCATATGGCATGCTTGCCTTTATAGGACGGGGCATAGAGTATAAAAGTTGGGGTCTGATGTTGCAGATGTATAGAACGTTGGTTCGGCCGCATTTGGAATACTGCGTCCAGTTCTGGTCGCCACACTACCAGAAGGACGTGGAGGCTTTGGAGAGAGTACAGAGGAGGTTTACCAGGATGTTGCCTGGTATGGAGGGGCTTGGTTATGAGGAGAGATTGGGGAAACTGGGGTTGTTCTCCTTGGAAAGACGGAGGATGAGGGGAGACTGAATAGAGGTGTATAAAATTATGAAAGTCATAGATAGGGTGAACGGTGGGAAGCTTTTCCCCGGGTCGGTGGTGACGTTCACGAGGGGTCATAGGTTCAAGGTGAAGGGGGGGGGGAGGTTTAACACAGATATCAGAAGGGCATATTTTACACAGAGGGTCGTGGGGGCCTGGAATGTGTTGCCGGGCAAGGTGATGGAGGCGGACACACTGGGAACGTTTAAGACTTATCTGGACAGCTATATGAACGGAGTGGGAATGGAGGGATACAAAAGAGTGGTTTCGTTTGGACCAGGGAGCGGCGCGGGCCAATTGTTCTTTGTTTCTCGTTTCAAGGCTTCATTCTATGATCAACTTGCTGATGCCAGTACAGAGCGAGACTGCGGATAGTTGGGAACCTGTCTCGGGGGCCGGGAATTCATATGCTGTTCGTGGAAGTGGAAAAGAATAGGGTTGGGAAGCATTTTCCGATCAGGGCCAGTGTGATCTCCTGGACTCGTTTCGATCGCCTCAGGGGGTCGGAGAGGAATTTCCCAGATTTTTTTTCCCCATATTGGCCCTGGGGTTTTCACTCTGGGGTTTCGCCTCTCCCTGGAGATCACATGGTCTGGAATGGGGGAGTGGGGGTGAGTTAATAGGTTGTGATGAACAAAGCATCGTAGCTGTGAGGGACAGCTCGGTGAATAGGATATTAGTATGCAGATAGGCTGGAAAATTGGGCGGGGATCCTGGATTCAGGATTCAATCCTGGACCGGGGAGCGGCGTGGGCTTGGAGGGCCGAAGGGCCTGTTCCTGTGCTGTATTGTTCTTTGTTCTTTGTTTTGGTTAACTCAAGTTGCACCAGGGAGAGCCAAAGGGCTCACTTGGACAGTCAGTGACACATTGTCCCGATGGAGCACAGAGTTCCTTGCGCTGAAGACAACCACACGAAAAGGTCATCTGTGAGATCTTAGAGCCCTGCCTCTACATTCAATCTGAGATGTTAGAGACTGCAAATACTGTCCCTTATTTGTAACAAAGCTGTGATGTGGGGATGCCAGCGTTGGACTCAAGTGGGCCTAGTAAGAATTCTCACAACAGCAGGTTAAAGTCCAACAGGTTTATTTGGAATTGGAAGCTTTGCGAGCATTGCTCCTTCATCAGAAGCGCTGCTCCTTCATCAGGTGAGTCAACTGATGAAGGAGCGGCGCTCCGAAAGCTCGTGATTCCAAATAAACCTATTAGATTTTAACCTGCTTCTGTGAGACTTTTTGCTCTAAAAAAGATAACATCAGTGTTTGTGAATACAAAACACGTGTATTCTGATAAAGACCCGTTTGCCTTAATAATGTGCTTTGGTGAAGGATATCTGCTGTGTTTACCCAGTCTCATCTACATCTGATTCTGGTCATGCTGCAACGGGGTTAAATTTTAAACGCACCTGGACTATCATTCGGTTTGGTTTGTCACGATAATAGCAGGGAGAGAGCAGACGTCAGAACAAGTCAAGGCCTCACTGGCATTTTCTACCTGCAATACACTCGCACGCTGAATCTGACTCGTGAACAATGTGTCAGTGTGATTCGTCACCATCCCCGGTATGTCCAGTCCCACTGGCATTGCAGAACCAGCACAGCTGACAGCTGTCTGGCACACATTCTGGATGGATTGTGTGTGGGAAATCCTCAACAGTGACTCCGGAAACTATGATTTATCATGACATTCGTGCAAAGGCAGGGAAGTACATCTTCTGCTGACACCCCCTAACACCCTCTGTCAGCGGAAAAATCCCTGTTACTCAACGCTAAATAATAGTTGAGGGAATCATTAGCTTCAGATTTCCACCTCTCTCTTTGGTCCATGTCATTTTCTCAACCACCATGGGAATCACATCATCTTTTGCATGGAAGTTCAAACGTGTATCAGTGTCCTCTGAACAGAAAGGTCTAATCTACTCGGAACTAAGTGCCAGATTATAATACATTTTTCCAATTCGATATGAGTAACAGATTTCTTAGGCTCAGTCGAATTTACGTCTCCATATTGTGAACTTAAAATCTGAGGCAATTGTCTGCAACATTATATACCTGGCACCAATCTCTCACTGAAAAAAATATGTGCCTTGATTTGATATTCATCAGTTGTGAGGCTGTGGCGTCGTGGTATTGTCGCCAGATTAATAATCCAGAGAACCAGAGTAATTTTCTGGGGTTCTACGTTCGAATGGCACCTGGAGAAATTTTAATTCAATAAAAATATGCAATTGAAAGTCTACTGATGACCATGAAACCATTACCGATTTTCGTAAAAACCCATCTGGTTCACTGATGCCCGACAGGGAAGGAAATCTACCATCCTTACCTGGTCTGGGCTACACGTGACTCCAGAAACACAGCAATTTGTTTGACTCTAAAATACCGTCAGGGATGGACAATAAATGCTGGCCCAGCCATCGACGCCCACAACCCATGACTGAATAAAAGAAAAATAAACCACCGTCAGTTATTATAAACAAATAGTTACATATACAAAAGCGATAAACCCAAACTTCTGAAAACAAAATTAAATATCCTGCACAATTGAAACAAGAGACAGGGGAAAAGGGATAGGTAGAATAGATAGACAGATAAAGGAGAGTGAGAGAGAAAGGGTTAGGCAGACATGTCGTGAGACTAACAATGACAGGGACAGGAACAGAGACAGATTAAGGAATGAAAAAATGAAATGGAGGGAACTATCCGCTAAACATAGCGAATGAAATTCTTACCCCCCTCCACCGCCCCCCCCCGACCAACACACTACCCCCCCCCCCACCCCTCCATCCGCCGCTCCCCTGCCCCCCGCGCACATATGCTGATATCGTATTGTATTGCAGCTACAATTATAGGCTCTCAAAAACATCTATTGCAGACTGACCGGCGAATCACTGTCAGTGACATTGGTCGGTGGATGAATGTTGCTACAGGGAGAGAGCCATTTTCCCTCGAGGGAAAACGCTCCAAATCTTCTTTGCACAAGGTTCAGGAAAGTTTGAACGTGGCATATTCGGTTATAACTCTGCTAACCAGGTACTGGTTAGTCGGCACTGTTTTGGGAGTTTCAGTGTATTAGCTTTCCAGAGGTCTCGACTGGTGCTCCCAGATGTGATTTAAAATCCATCGTGGTTGGTGTATTTAAAATCCAATGAATACAACCCTCAACTGAAAGTTATTCTCAGTAATGTGGACCATGAACATATCATTGGAGTACAAAAAAACAACCCAGTTTATGAATGCATTTAATGGATTGACTCCTGTCCACTTTGCAAAGCAGGCTTTCATGCGATTCCGGACACTGATTAAACTGGTTGACTCTCAAACTCTCTCTGAAATGGCCAAGCCAGTGTTTCAGATCAGGGCCATTGTTAGGCACCAAAGGCTCCTTCAGCCACGCACACGTCCGATGAAATAGTGAAAATGAAGTTGAAAGAGGGTGAAAATAATTCACAGGTAAACCAGCGGACGAGATTTACCTTTAACACAGCGAGATATTGCGATCTGGACTTTCTGACTGCAAGGATAGGGGAAGATATCCAATAGTATATTTCTCAATGAGAATTCAACCAACAAATCACAGTGGCTGCAGTCACTTTTACACAGCAATCAGCTCGCTGTTGCATGGAGCACCCCGGACCAAACCGAATGGGGAAAGACTTGCTCAAGCACATTCGGCTAAACTGGAAGTCTTCAGGTTAGGCGTGGAATATACTGTTTTCTGATCATACCCTGGAGTTAATTTCAGGAACATCGAGGTAATTATAAAAGGGGCCAAGGCCAAGATCAACGTGAACCCGAATGCTAAACATAGCTATTTCAGAGCCAAACCTGGAGAAGGTGAAAACGGAACTACGAAATCTTGAAAAGTTGGTGCAGTCAGTCCTGTGCAATTTGCAGAATGGATTGTGCCCATTGTCTCTGTGCTTCGGCCTGAAAACTCAATCTGTCTGTGTGGTGACATAAACCGACAGTCAACTGGGTCTCCAAACACTATAAATACCCCAGGACCTGGATGAAATGTGTCAACAAGTTAACAGGTGGCAAGATGTTCTCCACATTTGACATGAGTCATGCCCAACTTCACTTGAATCGGACGAGTCCTCCTGGAATGTATGTGACATTCAACAAATATAATGGAGTATTTGAGCATACCTATTTGCACTTCGGGGTCACATCAGCATGGGCCATGGGTATCATCAGTGTATGTCGCCTTGCAAAGAGTTATATCGAACATCCTTCATGGGCTACTCAAGTTAACAGTATTTTTTGCTGACGTCTTGGCTACGGGCATTTTAGAACAGGAACAGCTGGTCAAAAAGGAAGATGTCTTGCAGAGATTTTCCAGAGCAACAGTTTGCTTGCAGAGAGAGGGAGATCCATTTTCCAAGCAGGTGAAGTAACCTAATTAGGCTTCCAAGTAGATGATGAGGGATTACTTGTGCTGTGCATAAAGAAAAGGTCATCAAGGAAGAGCGAACCCCAAGGAACGCATAGAGTTAAAATCCTTCTGGAGCTAATTAGTTATAACAGAAAATTTATTCCGAATGTAGCTTCCATGCTGCCACGTTATATAGTCCAGTATGAAAAAGCCTCAGATTTTCCTAGGGAGCTACGCAGAAAGAGAATATTTCTAAAGAAAACCGTCAGTTACTGTCACCAACTTAGTGGCCCGTTTTGACTCTGAAAAATACCTTATTTTAACTGATGATTCTTCGTGCAGTGCTATCAGATTGCTGGCAAGACGGGAGAGAGAATCCCGCCATGTACACCTCCCAGACCCTTGAGGATGCAGAGCGATGATACTTTCAAATTCAGAAGGAAGGATTGGCGGTCACATTTGGTCTGGAGAAATTTCACCAATACATCTACTGTTAATGTTTTTTTTAATAGTTGCCGATCCAATACTGCTCTTCATCAAAGAGGACAAAGCAATCACCACCACTCGGATACAATGCTGCACATTGTTATTGACTGACTACGAATAGATTCTGGAACACCTCCATGGAATCAGGGTAGCTAATGTGGACAGACCGTGTCACAAGCCTGATTCCTTTATCAACACTCGAAGATGTTGTGATGACACTGAACAATATGGAGACCTTGCTAGTGTCAGCAAAGCAGATTAAAGCTCCGATTCAAAAGCACCCAGCCTTATCCAAAATAAGGCACACAATATTACACACTGAATTCTAGCTTGGAAACACCGAAGAAATTAAACCCTAGCTCATTAAGGAAGCCAAACTTAGTGTTGAGAATGGGATCATTCGTTTGCGGTCCAAGGAAAATGTTCTGACCCGAGGTCAAAGCCAAATATTAATGGAACAACTTAATGGCCGCCCGGGAGTATATAAATGAAAATGCTGACTGGGAGATTCTTCTGGTGGCCCAGTGTCGATTCTGAAATCGCAGACTTCTGGCAGCAAAATCAAAACCTGCCACCTCAAGCCTCCTTAAACCCAAGGGACGCGCCTGGTATGTGCGCGGTTGCATGTGGACTTTGCTCGTCTCTTTGAGGCTTCTCTGCTTTTAATAATGATGGAAGCGCACTCCAAGTCGCAGGAGGTGCATCGGATGGGCTCCACGACATCTCAGGTGATGATCTTGGGCAGGACAAGCAAGACAAGGAACCTGATAATGAAACGCAGTGACTACCAAAGATCAGAGGGACCACGGTGTGCGTGTACACAGGTCATTTATGGTTGCAGGGCAGGTAGATGATGTGAATCAAACGGCATGTGTTTTTCTTTCATTAGCCGTTGCACAGAGTTTAAGACCAGGATTGTTATACTGGAACTGTATAAAACGTTGGCGTGGCCACAGCTAGAGTATTGTATGCAGTTCTGGAATCCACATTTTAGATGGGATGTGATAACACTGGAAAGGGTTTAAAGGAAATTATCCCGATGTTCCTTTGTCTGAGAAGTATTATTCCTGAGAGATTTGGTAGAATGGTGTTGTTTCAGTTGAAGCAGAGGGTTGCATGGTTGAGATGTAAATAATTATGAGTGACATGGACAGATTAGACAGGAAGAAACTTTTCCCCTCGGTGGAGTGAATCAATGACCAGTGGCCATGGATTTAAGGTAAAGGACAGGAGGATTAGAGCGGACGTGAGGAAAGTCCATTTGACATAGCGGGAGCTGGAAGTCAGTACTCGCTGCCTGAAAGTGTGGTGGTAGCACAAAACCGCGCTCCTTTTAAGAACTATTTATATGTAGCCTTGAAATGCCATTGCTTGTAAAACTGTGAGCCATTTGCTGGCGAATCGGTTTAGAATAGTTAGGTGGTTGTTTTTGACCAGCCTAGAAGAGATGGGCCGAAGGGCATTTCCTGTGATGTCGACCTCTATGACTCAATTACACTGATTTGATATCAAACCGAAAAGAGAAAATAATTTGGAAAACAGAAATGGAGTGGGAAAGAAGAAAGAGTAATTGGGAAATTGGGAGAAATCAAGATGAGAGAACTTTAAGAAGCATAAGCACTGAGAAAGGGAATTTGTAAGAGACGGGATGATGCGAGGGAATCCAAAGCAGCGTCCAGTTTACAAATGAAAAATCGGTGTTTTAAGGAAAGTTTTTGAAATGTCCAACATCCTATAGATAAATTAAAATCAGAATATTCGGGTTTCTAACCTAATCCGAAAAGTGTATCTGTTTTGCTACAACCCCGAATGAGATTTACAGTGAGAGAAAGCAGGTGTCAGCAGCTTGTTTCTTCACCAACCTGTGAGTAACATTATTAGGGGTGTAATTGTTTAACATCACTAAGCATCTACTTCAATATAAACAAACCGTTCATTTCTCTTTACTGCCTAAGTGTCCAGGAGGACATTTCTTCTCCAAAACCAGCACGGTTCCTTAAGGCACATCCAATGCGTTGGACAGCAATTTCCCAGACAACAGCTGTGTACTATCCGATACTCGCAGCAGCTGGAGGACCTGGTAAGTTACTTTGATATCTTGAACCTTTGAACTTTCTACTGTTTTGTGTTCTGTACCGGCTTAATGTATTGAACTTGCCTTCAACTCTGTGCGAATAGTGGCGTTCTTGAATTGAGTGCAAGCGTATCCATCTGGTCTAGAATGTCTTATCCCTGGAGATTATTTCTTACTGCGACTGACTTTTGTCCTTCTGCTGTTGACTCCCACACTGTGTTACAATTCTGATGTATGTTCCTTCCTTGCAATTTAGTAATAGGGGTTTCTTCTGAATTTTCTATTTTTCGATCTGCTACAACATTTTCTTATCTATTGCCAATTTCTTATCTCAGCCCAGCTTGATTTTAATGATCTGTATTCTTTATGATGCAACGTAGTGTTATCGTTCTGCTCCTTTTACTTCAGTTTCGTCCCGTCTTTCCTAGGACACTTATCCTGGTTGTTGCCTCCCTCCTGCTGCATACACCATTGTTGTTTTATTCTCTGGCGATTTGTTCATCATTGATACTGTCTGCTTGCTCAATCCGTTCATCCTGGACATTATCTCCTCTGCTGCACCGGCTTCGTGCTCAATTTAACATTACCAATGTACATAGATAAATAGCCGCATGTAATGGATCGCACATAGCTTTACACCAATAGATGAGACACCATAATGTATCCCAACACCATGCACTAGATATTCAGAAAATACATGTAGATCAGCGGGGATGGGGATTTTAGTTTAGGCAACATCAGATGATTCCAGAAGATGGAATTATGAAGTTGAAATCGCAGAAGGAGGAGTTTCAGAAGAGCAGATTAAGCTGACATGCTACTATTTGTGTGTGTTTATTTTATAGATGGGTGGAGGTGTTACATGGCGGACTAGGTCATTGAGACAGATTGAAAAGACTGAGGTCCATTTGGCTGGAAACATTGCCATAGACGAGAGCAAAATAAATTGACAATGGCTGGAGGATGAACGCATGAAGGAGTTGGAAATGGGGGACGGTGCTGCACTGTCACATTTCAAACTGTGGAAATAGAGCACATAAGTAATCACAAGGACAAAAAGGTGGTGGTGTGGAATGGTGGAAGTTTCCAATACGGGAAATAGATTGCTGAAGATATACACGACTGGCAGGTGGTGAACATCAGGCACGGGAAGTTTGACGAGCTTGAAAAGGGGGATCACAGGCGAATGGAAGGGGGATGGAAGTTGGTTAATGAGTAGAACAATGGCAGTGAAGTTATGGAGGTGGCCACGTAGGTTGCAGAGTGAGAGACAGTGGATGATTAAGTCATTGTTTTGGCACCGACACAATGAAGGATGTCGGCGATTTGGTGTGGAATAGAGGGGTTCAAAGATGTGGTGGATTGTGGAGATGCAGCAATGGATGTGACCTGCGTGGTGAGGGGAGGGGTGATGCAAGATCTGATGTGCATGAATTTTGCAGTTAAGGATATGGACAACAATGTATTCAAGACGTTTTGGAGTGGGATTGTGATCACATGGGATGATAGGTGGACTGCATGACGTTTTAAATACGTGGGAGTGGGTTGATGTGCCGCTTGATGGAGGGCGATTGAAGTGTAGTTGTGGATCGGTAAGAGAGAAACAATGTGATTTAAGATGTCCTAAATTGACAGCGTTTTTGTAGGGAGGCATGCTTCGATTAAATAGATTGCACTGGGAATATCTGCATGATAATGGGCTTATGAAGATTGGCAATAAGGTGACGGACTGAATAGGAGTATTGGAGGTGAAATTACAGAGATGGAAGGGAAGTGAGTGAAAATGTTTTGGAACATCAGGCTGCAGGTTGAGGCAGGAGTGCTGGGGTGAATTAGATAGTCCTGAAGTTGGGATGGGAGTGGGCAGTGATGCCGGTCTGGAGGCGAGTGGGCTGTGGGCGAGTGAGGAGGGCACAAAGTGGGATGCTGCAGCTAAGGGGACAGGAGCAAATGTATTTCAAATGCTTGGAAGAGATGCGCTGGACACATGGAGCCGGACAGAGACTGAGTCCAAATTGGGTGAAGTGTGAGGCACAGAAATGAAAGGTGCAGATGAAGAGGTGATGTGATGGGTGCGCAGAAATAGGGAATTGGTCACACAGGCGATTGAGACTTTGGTGCAGGGTGGGACGTTCGAAATGTTTCGGGAAAAGATGCCCTCTTCCAGATGTTTTAGTTGGTCAGTAATATGTGGTGGCGAGTGTCACAAACTGATGGAAAATGGAGAACAGTTCTGAAGGAATTGTTAACATAAATTGAGGATAAGTATTTAAATTGACTGACTGAGGTTTGATTAACTATGGAGTTAATGGTTCTGGGAAACAGGCTGGAAAGTGAAGCTAATGTTACAATCTGATCAGCCATGATGCGATGGAATGATTGAGCTGGTTGGAGCGGCAGGTTGACAGACTCATACTCATATTCCTTGTGACATTGTGACTAGTTACAACAGCACTGCCTCACAGCGCCAGGGACTAGGGTTCAATTGCAGCCTTGAGTGACTGTGTGGAGTTTGCACATTCTCCCCGTGTCAGCGTGAGTTTCCTCCAAGTATTCCAGTTGCCTCCCTCAGCCCTAGATGTGCTGGCTAGGTTGATTGGCCATGCAAATGTCCCCTTCGTGTCAGGGAAATTAGCAAGTTAAAAAGGTGCAATAACGGTGATAGTATATGAGTGGGGTTGCTGTCAGTGCAGGATTGATGAGCCGAGTGACCTCTTTCTGCACTGTCAGGATTCTATTCTATGTTTCTATGAACAAGTATATTGTTTGGCGAATTATACACCCTACGCACAGCAGCTGGTAATTAATATATTGTTTTAATTACGAATTAATTACCACACATTACACTGGACCTGGTCATAGAGTCACATATCGATGCCAGACTGGGAAATCTGTACTTCAGCGGTGATACAATGCTCCCAATATTTCTACACTTCACATACATTCATTCCTAGGCAGATGACCGACTCGGTCCATTCAATTATCATCCAAAATAATTCACAAATCAAGATTGTGGAAAGGAAATGTTATTGAACAGGGTTACAAAAAATGGAAATCCTAAAAATGAAAAATTCACAAGTCCAATGATCTGGTCAAAGCACGTTAAAATAGCTGATTATATTTTATCATTTTTCCTCTGTGCAGATGTTTATTCACAAAATAAACATGAAGTTCCAAGCATATATATCTTCCTGCATTCTCTCACGATATTTAATGCTTCGCATTTCTTCAATTGTTCGCTCTATGAATGCAATACATTATCAAAAATATATCTACATTGTCACGTTGGGTGCAGATTCTCAAGACCTCGTTGAAAGTTCACCTCTTGAAAAGACGTTCCTGAATATGTATTTTAACAGATTCATGTCAATAAATGAAATATGTGAAATGATTTTGCTGTTGAAAGGTTCTGCACGAACAGCTTCTTCCCTGCTGCCATCAGGCTTTTGAATGCACCGACCTCGTATTAAGTTGATATTTCTCTACATCCTCGCTTTGACTGTAACACTTTATTCTGCACTCTCTCTTTTCCTTCTCTATGAACGGTATGCTTTGTCTTTATAGCGTGCAAGAAACAACAATTTGCGCTGTATGTTAATACATGTGACAATAATAAATTAAATCAAATCAAAAGATGAAATGTTAAATATACCCCAGCACCAATGACAACTTGACTTATTTTGCCACAGTTCTGCACAAACGAGCTAAGTCACTCTCGCTTTTTCCTCTCTATCTCGTTAACACGATTGACGACAGGATCATCCTGCAACACCTCCTATTATCATTCCCCTGGGCAGGACCTGTCCTGTCAGATCACATTCATCTTTGTCATTCATTGTCCTAAAGCCCCCATCAATGATTATTCATCCTATCCTGCACAGTTTAGTTTGGTGTGCCCCAGGATCTCCTTTCTGACACTTCTATTATATTTTTGTGCACGTCCTGTGGCGAACAGTGGGGAGAAAAGTGAAATTCTTTATCCTCAATACATCAGAAGCTGTGGGTTCGAGTCGCACCCCGGGGCCTGATGGTCAATGAAGCTGCTTACATAATGCAGATTCAGTGTCAAGTTGGAAAATCTTTCAAAAAGGCCAGTGTGCGGAGGTAAGAGTGGCATTGGCTTCTGGACAGATAGACTTGATGTGCAGTGACGTTCCTCAATCTTTAACCCTCGGGAGGCAGACGACTGATCTGTGCTAGTAATAACCAGCTCTGGAAATAGGTGTAAGTCTGCCTATCACCGTTCATCACCGCGAAAGGGAAGGGAAAGGGCTTGGAATGCTGTAAGTCACACAGAGCGAACGCTCTTCATCATTTCCTGGAAAGACTAGTCTCTTTCGAACTCAGTCCTCGGGGGGTGGGGCTGCTTTTTTTCTTTACAACCTCACACATATTCACAATAAATGCGGAGGTATTACAACTAGAGATGACATCAATAAAAAGAAACATATGTAAATATTAGCTTGTGTCATTTCCAAAGTCTGAGAGCTCCAGTCCCAGGGAATCTGATGGTCTGGATAAGTTTCTGTCTGGAATCAGCAACTCCTAAATCCTTGAAACGAATGATGAGGCATGGGACTGATGTACTCAGACCGCTTGACAGGAAGTGTCAGAGATTGTTAAAATTAAGCAGGATTTAAGGAGTTCACAGAGAGTGTTCGCCACCTTTGTCAGAACCGTGAATTGTTGAAGATCTTTCTAGTTTGTGTTAAATCAGCTCAACTGAGCTTTGGTTTGGAAAAGAAACAAATGGGATTTGTGGACTTTTTCACGCAACCTGTGGTTCAGTCTGGAATGTACTGCCTGGAAATATGTTGGAGGTTGTTTCAATCGAGGCATTCAAAGGAGCATTAGATGTTGATATGAAGAGAAACACCGTGCAGGCGTTCCGGAGAAAGGCAGGGGAATGGCACGAGGTTCTGATGCTCATTTCGAGAGTCGGTGCACCGAATGGTCTCCTTCTGCAGGGTAACAATTCTGTGATTCTGCGATTTAGTTATCCATTATTACCTGAAAGCTGTTACCACTCAAACTAGTTTCCAACCAAACTATCGTCAAACTAAAGTGAACTTCTGTCGAACCTTCTCAGCACTGATTGCATTGGCATGGATGGTGATGATCTGTCACTTTGGCTCCATTCGAATCTGCAGTGATAACTACGTGCACAACATTGTCACTTCTGGTCAACCAGGTACTTGTATTTTTCCGATAAAAGTCACAATCTTCATGCCACTAATACCTCCTCCACATGCTCAACTCAAAATCCATTTATTACATTAACAATCTGATACGGACAGAAGCTGCCATCCTCCCACTCTGCCGTATGTCAAGGTCAAATATTGTTCCAGGAGATGGAAATTCTGTCTCAACATTCCACATCCTGCTCCTGTCAAACCTGGGCTGGAATTCTGCTGTGGCAAAGAAAAAATAAAAAGGGGGCAAAGGTGGAAGAGAAATGTCACATTGTGAAGTTATTGATACCAATGTTGAGTTAACAAGGATGTAACCTACTGAATCGGATGGTGAGATGCTGTTCCTCCAGTTTGCGTTGGACTTCACGGGGACACTGCAGCACCCGAAGGACAAATATGTGGATGTGAGAGCAAAGTGCTGATTTGCAATGACAGCAACGGGAGGGTCACGGCTATGCTTGCCGACTGAACAAACGTCTGCCACAATGTGGGCACCTAATTTGTGTTTAGTCTCCCCCATGTGAGACCACACTGGGAGCAGCGAATATAGTTGCCTAAAGAGATCCATCCCGCCACAACCCTACAAACAACGCTCACACCCTCCACTGCCTCCGCCACAGGGCCATTGGTTTAAGGTGTGGTTTACACCAACCTTCTCAAGGATAGGGAGGGTTGAAAATAAGTTTCGGCCTTATGATTGGAGCTCACACACAATAAGGAAAATTGGTCCAAAACTCAGGGAATGTTCCATGGACGCCATGATGCAGGGTCACATCCAAATTTACCTGACCTCATCATTTATACTGGCAGATACAAGAAGATCACTCGCTGCTTCAGTGAGATTAATATCAGTGTTTTCCAATTAAAGTGCAAGAGGAGCGGATAATTAATTGATTGAGGAAATGCTGTTTCAAACAGGATCAGGTAAATTGTTAATCATGCACTCTTATTTTTTTTTACTCAAATGCATTGAAAGTATCACAGTGCGGGACAGTTTTTAATATGATATCTCACTCCAGTTGCATTCCAGGCTCTGGAGTTTTATCTCTTCATTCTCCCATTTCGACAAGTTGTCTATCTTTGAACAGTTCTGTGCCAAAAGCTGTCAATAACATTTGATCAAACCTACAAAGAACAAAGAACAAAGAAAATTACAACACAGGAAACAGGCCCCTCGGCCCTCCAAGCCTGCACCGATCATGTGTTCCTAACTCGACCTTTCGTTTGTATCACTCGATTCCCTGTTTGTTCATGTGGCTACCTAGATAAGTCCTAAATGATCCTAGCGTGTCTGCCTCAACCACCTCGCTTGGTAGTGCATTCCAGACCCCCACCACCCTCTGTGTAAAATACATCCCCCGCATATCTGTATTGAACCTTGCCCCCCTTACCTTGAACTTGTGGTCCCTTATGCTTGTCATTTCTGACTTGGGAAAAAACTTCCAACTGTTCACCCGATCTCAACCCTTCATAATTTTAAAAACTTCTATTAGGTCGCCCCTCAACCTCCGTCTTTCCAGGGAGAACAACCCTAGTTTAGTCAATCTCACCTTATAGCAAATACCCTCCATACCAGGCAACATCCTGGTAAACCTTTTCTGCCCTCTCCCCAAAGCCTCCACGTCCTTCTGGTAGTGTGGCGACCGGAACTGGACGCATTTTTCCAAATGTGGCCAAACAACGTTCGATATAACTCTACCATCATATGCCAACTTTTATACACTATGCCCCTTCCAATAAAGGCAAGCATGCCATATGCTTTCTTCACCACCTTTTCCACCTGTGCTGCCACCTTTAAGGATCTGTGGACTTGCATACCCAGATCCATCTGTGTGTCTATACTCCTGATGGTTCTGCCATTTATTGTATAGCTTCCCCCTGCATTAGATCGACCAAAATGCATCATTTCGCATTTATCTGGATTAAATTCCATCTGCCATTTCTCTGCCCTATTTCCCAGCC